>NW_025540055.1:0-10197 GCF_020615455.1 Coregonus clupeaformis | reverse complement strand
CTTCTGTCTCTTCTCCTTCCTTCTTACTCTTCACTCCTCCTTCATATTGTTCTATCACACTCCACTCCTTACTTTACACACATCACCTCCTCACTATATCTGTTACTCTTCCACTCCTCCTTCTGTTACATCATATATTCTACTTCACACTATTTTTCGCACTCCATCCTTCTTGTTACTCTTCACACTCAATTCTGTTACTCTTAAATCTTCATCATTCTCTTCATTCATATGCTCTCTCCCCTACTTCTGTTCTTATCACTACTATTTTCCTTTCACCTCATAATCCTTCTAGTTCTAATAAATCCTTTATCTATACATTTTATTATAATTCTTTTTCACTATCTCCTAATTTCTGTTCATATTCACTTACACTCCTCCTTCATTTGTTACCTTCACACTCCTCCTTCTATTACTCTCATCACTCCTCCTTCTCTACTCTTCACACTCCTCCTTCTGTTACTCTTCACACTCATCCTTCTGTTACCCTTCACACTCCTTCTTCTGTATATTTCACTCCTCCTGCTGTTACTCTTCAAATCCTCCTTCTGTTTCTCTTCACCTCATCCTTCTACTCCTCCTTCTTTTTCTTTTCACTCCTCCTTCTGTTTCCACTTCACACTCCTCATTTTTACTTATCACCTCTTCCTTACTGCTATTATCACACATCTCATTTTTATTTCCACTCACTCGTTCTATTACTCTTCACACTCCTCCTTCTGTTACTCTTCACCTCTCATTTTTTCCATTTCTGTTTCTCTTCCACTCCTCCTCTGTTACCACTTCCCTTCTGTTACCTTCAATCTCCTTCTATTACTTTTCCTTCATTCTGTTCTCTCCTCTTCTTCTGTTACTCTTACCCACTCCTCCTTCGTTTATCTTCGCCTCCTCAAGTATTTCTCCTTCTTCTACTTCACCTTTTTCATTTTTCCTCTTTGTTTCTCTTCGCCATCATCATTATCATATTTTTACCTCTTCGCATCATCATCTTCTCCTTCCATCATTATTCATGTTCTCTTCACCTCCTCCTTCTTTACTTATCCCTATTATTCTGTTTACTCTTCACTCCTCTCTTCTGTTTCTCCTCTCCTTCTGTCCTCTCATCTTACTTACTCTTCACACTCCTCATTATAATTCCCTACCTCATTTGTTACTCTTCACACTCCTCTTCTATCCTCTCCTTCTTGTCTTTCTCCTCCTTCTTTTTACTCTTCACACTCCTCCTTACTTTTGCTCTATCACCTCTCCTTCTGTTCATCATATCATTCCCTATCTCTTCTGTTTCATCACTCATTTTCTTTTTACTCTTCTCATCACTCATTATAATTATTTCAGCTCCTTCTTCTCATTGCCTACACCATCCTTCATTCATTTTTATCTTCTTCATCATTATAAATCCATATCACTTTTTCTATTCACACTCATCATTTGTTACTTCCATATCCTTCTATTTCTTCACACTCATCCTTCTGTTTTACTCTTCATCATTTTGGCATCTAACTTACATCATTCTTCTTTTATCCACCTCCTCCTTCTTTTCTTATCTCTCCTCCTTTTTCTGTTCAACATCTTCTTCACACTCCTCATACTGTTATTATCACACTCCTATTCTCTTACCTAAATCACTTATTTATTTCAACATATTTCAACACTCATATTCTTCATATCACCTTCTATTCTTCTACTCTTCTGTTACACTTCAGCTCATCATTAGTTTTCTTCATCATTTTTGCAAGTCTCTATGATTATCATCATTTTCGTGCATTATTTTTTTTTTATTTCATATTTTTATTGTATCGTCCATATCATTCGTTATCTAACTCCCCTTCTGTTATTTCCTTAAACTTACTAACAATTCTCCTCCTTCTATGTTGCATATAATATTTTTCAGGCTCCTCCTTCTGTTATCTTCACTCTCCTTCTGTTTCTCTTCGCAATCATCATTCTCTTATATTCCCACTCCTCTCTTTTCTCTATCATCCTCCTCGTCTGTTCTACTCCTCCTTCTCGTTACTCTTCGCTCTCTTCCTTCTGATTTACTCTTCGCACTCACTCCTTCTGTTACTCTTCGCACTCCTCATTCTTGTTATTCATCCTCACTCCTCCTTCTGCTTTATCGCCTCCTCCTTCTGTTTATCCCACACATATCCTTCTGCTGTTATCCCACTCCTCATTCTATTACTCTTCTTCCTCCTTCTGTTTACTCTTCGCACTCCTCTTCTCTAACTATCCCCCTTCTTTACTGGATACATCTCTCCTTCTGTTACTTTGCCTCACACTCCTCCTTCTTGATTTATTCTTCGCACTCCTCCTTCTATTATCTCTTCATTCTGTTACTCAATTCATTTCCTTCTGTTTTTCTCCTCATATCTTCTATTTTCTTTCCTTCTTTTTCTCCTCCTTCTGTTACTCTTCACAATCCTTTTTCTGTTACTCTTCAAACTCCTCCTTCTGTTACTCTTCACACTCCTCCTTCTGTTACTCTTCAACTCCTCCTTCTGCGACTTATCACACTTCTCCTTCTTTACTCTTCACACTCCTCCTTCTGTTACACTTCACACTCCTCCTTATGTTACTCTTCACAATCCTCCTTCTGTTACTCTTCAAACTCCTCATTATGTTACCCTTCACACTCCTCCTTCTGTTACTTATCACACTCCTCCTTCTGTACTTATCCTCTCCCCTTCTTCTGCTTCATCGCATCCTCCATTCTATTACTCTTCACGCTCCTCCTTCTGTTATCTTCGCACTCCTCCTTTCTACTACTATCCTGCAGCCTATACCTTCTGTTACCCATCCACACCTATTTCTATTACTTCACACTCCTCCTTCTGTTACTTTTCGCCTCCTCATTCTTTTACTCCTCACGCACCTCCTCTTGTTAGCTCTCCACCTCCTCATACTGTTTGCTCTTCACCTCCTCCTATTACTCTTCCACACTCCTTTTTATTTACCATTGCATCCATCCTTCTAATTTATTATCCCACTCCTCAGTCTGTTATAACCGCACTCCTCATTCTGTTACATAACTCTCCATCTTCTGTTATACTCCTTCTTCTTATTTCCATCCTCTTTGTTACCTTCCCTTTTGTTGTTACACTCCCTTCTTTACTTATTACACTCCTCCTTCTGTTTTACACTTCACACTCCTCTTCATGTTACGCTTCACACTCCTCCTTCTGTTACCTTCCCCCTCTCCTTCTGTTGACCCTTCGCATCCTCCTTCTGTTACCTTCCTTCTCTTCTGTTACTCTTCATCTTCTTCTGTTACTCTAACTCCTCTGTTATGTAACGCTCTTCTCACTCCTCCTTCTGTTACTTTCCTCCTCCTTCTCACTTATCCACACTACTCCTTCTTTTCCCTTTCACACTCCTCCCTTCTGTTACTCTTCACTCCTCCTTCCTTACTCTTCACACTCCTCATTCTGTTACTTATCACCTCCCTCACTTCTCCTACTCATCACTCCTCCTTCTTTCGCTTCACACTCCTCCTTCTGTCTACCCTTCACACTCCTCATTCTGTTTTTTATCACACTCCTCCTTCTGCTACTTTTCACAAGCTCCATCCTTCTTTACTCTTCACACTCATCCTTACTCCGATTACCCATTCATACTCCATCCTTCTGTTGCCCTTCGCACTCCTCCTTCTGTTATTCTTCTCAATTCTCCTTCTAGATTACTCTTCACTCTCCTTACTGTTACTTTCCTTCCTCTTTATTTCCTTTACTCTCCTCTCTTTTACTATCCCTCCCTTCTGCTACACTATCACTCTCCTTTTTTACTTATCACCTCCTCCTTCTGTTACTCTTCACACTCCTCCTTACTGTTACTTTCCACCTCCTCCTTCTTTTACTCTTCACTCTCTCTCTTCCGCTCCTCTATACACTGTAAAAAAAAAAAAATTCCTATAATTTCCCATAAATTACTGCACATTTAGTAGTTTTCATTATATTATTGGTAACAAACCATAAATTACTTTACATTTACACATTTACTCTAACAAAATATACAGCATATTACTGATCACTATCATAATATGCTGTATTTCTAGAAATTTACAGTAATTTGCTGGAAGCACAGTGGATATTAAACTTGTTGCCAATTTACAGTGCAGTAGCTAGTGCAACAACCGCCTATTTCTGTTACTGTATTCATATCATTTCATACTTTCAATACCTATTTTTTTTGTAATTTGTATTTTACTGTCCTGAACTACAATTCATGTAGCCTATTTTGTAACAGTTTAATAAGAATATTTTTATAAAAAATATTTTACTATAGAAGGGGAGATCTCACAACCAATTTTCCCACTTTCAAGTTCACGCCTCATTTAAAAGGTAACCCATACAAAATTAATGGGAGTATGGATAATTCTGTGCCAAGCAAAAATAATGGGTTAAATATGTGTACAAATATTTTTTTCTGACTAATACACTGACTGCAGGTCTTCAATAAGAGCTTCTGCTAAATTACTAAATTAAACGTAAATATCAAAATTAACACTTGCTTGTATTATTCTAAAGACCTCCGCCCCCAAACAAGCCATATTTATCAAAATACAACTAGTTTAACATCTCAAATAATGCCCAGCTGTGTGCTTTACACACATGTTCATTTTTAACATTTATATTTTGGTCATTAAGTTTTACCCAACCCTGGTCCTCAGTTACCCCCTACAGTCCTTTTTTTTGTAACCCTGGACAAGCGCACCTTGTCCACCTAATCATCAAGCCCTCAATGAGTTGAATGAGGCGTTTTCAGAACTACATTGAAAATGTGTACTGTTGGGGGTACTCGGGACCTCAGTAAAATGCAAGCAATACTATACAATCTGTAAATATGTGCCTACTATACAGTAAGAAATACTATAACATGTTGGTTTTCCTGTAATTACATTGATTTTTGCAAGCCAAAGTTGGCTGCTTAGGCAGTTTGCATATTAAAGGATCTTAATGAATGCTAGGTGTTCTTATCCCTTCAATTCTAAAGCCTAAACAAAGGCTTCCAAACTGGATGTGATTACAGGGCAAAACGATTGAAATTTCTTCAATATTCAATTTAAATCATTCTGATCTATCCCCATTTATCTTAGTTATTAACACTACTACCACATATCTGTTCAATAGTACAAGCCTCTCACTAACTTAGTGCAACAAACTAGACCACACAACCCTCAAAATATGTTAATGAGCCAGCGATTCTTTCTCATCCCAAAATGTTCCAAAAATACACAGATAAGTTACAGAATGTTGCAATAAAATATACAAACAGTGTTAATTTATTTAATAATTTAATTGCTAACAGTAAATATTAATCATATATTACACATCCATAATTTTTTATTTTAATATCACTAGCACTTGTGAAGCCTAAATGGCTTATAACTGTTGATTACAGGGCAGAAGAGACCCAAAGGACATGGTTAAACACTACGCGATGTTACACGGGCCCCTTAGCTCAGTTATAGAGCATGCGCTTTCGCACAAGGATCGTGATTCATTTCCCACGGGAACATATGAAAAAAAAAAATGTATGCACTCACTAACTGTCAGTCGCTCTGGATAAGAGTGTCTCTAATACTAAAATTAAATTAAAATGTTACTCTGCTGGCATTTTAAACACTAATTTTTCGTTGGACCGGAGATGCTAGGCATGCTAGTCACTAGTGATGTTACGTTGGAGGGGAGCTACACCGATGGCTAAACACTAGTAATGTAATGTTGGACTGGAGCTGTGAAGCATGGCTAAACACTAGCCAATAGCAATGTTGGACTTGGCTGTTTTCCGAAAAAGGCATGCTAAACACTAGTGATGTGACGTTGGACCGGGCTCCGAGGCATGGCCTAAACACTAGTGATGTACGTTGACCTGCAGCAAAAATAAACACTAGTATATTCGTTGGACTGAACTGCAGGCATACTAATAAATTTTACGTTGGACCATGCGAGGCAAGATTCACTAGTATTTACGTTGGACCCAACTCCGGGCATGTCCTACACACTAGTGATGTTACGTTGATGATGTGAGGCGCTGACTAGTCACTAGTGATGTTACGTTGGACCGGAGCTGCGAGGGCATGGCTAATCACTAGTTACATATTCACGTTGACTGGAGATTTGAGGCTAGCATAAACACTGATATATTACGTTGACCATAGTGCGAAGCATGGCTAAACACTAGTGATGTTATGTTAACCTAGCTGCACAGACTACTCAAACACTAGTTATGTGTTACGTTGGACCGGTCTTAGCATAACCAGTCACTAGTGATATACGATGACCGGATCGAATGTCGCCTAGTGATGTTGGTTGGACTACTGCAAGGCATGGCTAGCTATGCCTGCCAGCTCGGTCCCAGCCAACCCTCATCATTTTTGCTTCAGCCTCCAAATCTCCAGTCCCACGTAACCCAACTAGTGTTTAGCCAACTGACTGGACTGCGAAGCATGCTAAACACTAGTGATGTCATAGTTGACCTCGAGCTGCACAACTACTAAACACTAGATTATATTCACGTTGACGGTGCTTTGTGAAGCATGCTAGTCACTAGTATTACCTGACCGGCTACAGGAATAGCTAACACTAGTATTATTACGTTGGACAGAAGCTGCGACTGATGGCAAAACACTAGTAATTTAACGTTGTACTGGAGCTGTGAACATGGCTAAACACTAGTTAACGTTGACTACTACAGGCATAGCTAAACACTAGATTATGTTACGTTGGACCGAGCTTCTGAGGCATGACTAAACACTAGTGATATTACATTGGACTGGAGATGTGAGGCTAGCATAACACTGATGATTTATGTTTTCAGGCTGCTAACACTAGTTATATTACGTTGACTGAATGTGAGCTACATAACACTGATATTTATGTTGGAACGTAGCTGCGAGAGCATGGCTAAGCACTATTGATATTACGTTGACCTCAACTTGGCTAAACACTAGTATTACGTTGGACTGACTGCAGCATGGCTAAACACTAGTGATGTTCCGTTGACCGAGCTGCGAGGCATGACTAAACACTAGTGATATTACATTGGACCGGGCTACTGCGAGGCATGGATAAACACTAGTGATATTACGATTGACCCATCAAAGATAGTCACCTGTGCAGCGTTCGTTGACCCTGCTGAGGCATCTCTACACACTAGTATTTACGTTGGACTGGAGCTGTGAGGCATACTTTTACTCACTAGTGATGTTACGTTGGACTGGAGATTTGAGGCTAGCATAAACGCATTGATGTTGCGTTGACCGTAGCTGCGAAGGCATAGGTAGACACTAGTGATGTTACGTTGACTGAGCTGCAAGGCATGGCTAATCACTAGTGATGTTACGGTGGACAGGACTCTGAGGCATGGCTAGTCACTAGTGATGTTACGTTGGACTGGAGATTTGAGGCTAGCATAAACACTGATATGTTGGTTGACCCCGTAGCTGCGAGGCATAGAGTGATCACTAGTGATACACGTTGACTAAGCTGCGAGGCATGGCAAAACACCAGTGATGTTGCGATGACGTGGGGCTGCGAGGCATAGTCACTGGTGATGTTACGTTGACCGGGTGGGGGCATGTCTACACACTAGTGATTTTCGTTGACTGAGCTGTGAGGCATGACTAGTCACTAGTGATGTTACATTGGAGCGGAGCTGGGTATGACTAAACACTAGTGATATTACATGACTGGAGCTGCGAGGCATGGCTACAACACTGATACGTTACGTTGACCGCTTCTTGCGAGGCAAGGATAGTCACTAGTGATGTTACGTTGGCAGGCTGCGAGGCATGTCCTGCACACTAGTGATGTTACGTTGGACTGGAGCTGTGAGCTGCTAACTAGTCACTAGTATTTCGTTGACCGAGCTGCGGGCATGCTAAACCTTTGACCCATGTTACGTTGGACTGGAGATGTGAGGCTAGCATAAACACTGATATTTTGACCGTAGCTGCGGCATGGCTGAACACTAGTGATGTTGCGTTGGAAAGGAGCATTGAGGCATGACTAGTCACTAGTGCTGTTACGTTGGACTGGAGCTGCGGGCATGGCTGAGTCTAGTGCTGTTACGTTGACTGGGCTGCGAGGCATGGCTAGACACTAGTGATGTTACGTTGGATGGGAGCTGCGAGCATGGCTAAACCACTAGTGATGTTACGATGGACTGATTCACCTAGGCCAAACTCCAGGTCTCAGATGTGCACAGTTGGGTGTTCTACCCATAGCCACAGAGGAGTATAGTAGGACAAACAGAAACACCCAGGCAATACTCCAGGCAAAGTAGGTTTAAATATAAAAAAAGGTATTTCTTTGCACTACAAAATATTAATCACGTTCTTCTCGGTATACTAACGAGGTACTGTAAACAAAACAGGAGGACAACCTTAACTCCTGGGAAAAAACAAAATAGAGGAGCTTACTCGGAAGGACACAGCAGGGAGACACATAGCCAGGACTCCAAAAACAGAGTGAGGAACGGGAAAAAACCACACTAAATGTCTCTGAAACCGGCACAGGTGACCTGGATAAAGCTATGACACCGAGGAAGAACTGAACCGACAATACCTCTAGAGCCCGGAGACAAACGGGAGGAGAGTACGGGACCCCCTCCTCTAGGAGCGACTCACAAGCCCGTTCCTTCCCAGGTACCCTGGCCTCCCGGGGTCTGAAACCTCTCGGATCAAACCTGGGTCAGGATGTCCTTGGCTGGAACCCAGGAGCGCTCCTCTGGCCGTAGCCCTCCCAGTCCACCGAATGCTGCAGAGAGTTTGACCCTCCAGAGTCAGTATCCACTGTGTAGGCTGGCTGGCCGTCAATATCTTGGGAGGTGGCGGGGGCCTGCGTGGGGAACAAGGGAGAAGACGGAGCAGGTTTTAGTAGTGAAACATGGAAAGTGGGGTTAATTCTAAGGAGCGGAAACCGATAAACGGGTTAGCATTCAAGCTATGGAAAGGGCGATGTACTTCTGAGAGCTTCTTGGACTACCCGGAGGGCTGCAGGTTCTTGATGCCAACCAAACTCTCCTGACCAGCTCGAGCAAGGGGGCTTTTGCAGATCCGCGCCGATTAGCCTGACTTTGGTATCTCTGGGAGGTCCGAAGGAGATCCGGCCTTCTTCCAGGTCCGCCTACAGCGTTGGACAAAGCGCTGGGCCCAAAACACCAACTGGCCTCTCTTCCTCTGGAAATTATTGGAGGTGTATCAACTGTTATTGAGTCAGATGTTTTTGAGACTGGAGGGTGTTGTGAGCATATTCAGCCCAAATGATATACAGTGGGGGAAAAAATGTATTTAGTCAGCCACCAATTGTTTAAGTTCTCCTTTTAGAGGCCTGTAATTTTCATCATAGGTACGTCAACTTCTTGACAGACAAATTGAGAATTATTTTTTCCCAGAAAATCACATTGTAGATTTTTAATAATTTATTAGCCCGAATAAGTTGGAAAATATCAGTCGCCTACAAACAAGCACGATTTCTGGCTCTCACAGACCTGTAACTTCTTCTTTAAGGCTCCACTCTGTCCTCACTCCCTTACCTGTATTAATGGCGCCTGTTTAACTTGTTATCATATAAAACACCTGTCCACACCTCAACATCCTCCCAAACTCCACTACGCCAAACCAAAAGAGCTGTCAGACTTCAGAAACAAAATTGTAGACCTGCCCAGGCTTAGGAGAGACTGAATCTGCAATGATATGCAGCTTGGTTTGAAGAAATCAACTGTGGGAGCAATTATTAGGAAATGGAAACATACCAAGACCTTTGATAATCTCCCTCGATCTGGGGCTCCAGAATCTCGTGGGGTCAAAATATCACTGTGACAAATCCAGAACCCACACGGGGGGACCTAGTGAATAC
Organism: Coregonus clupeaformis; assembly: GCF_020615455.1. Classification (NCBI taxonomy): domain Eukaryota; kingdom Metazoa; phylum Chordata; class Actinopteri; order Salmoniformes; family Salmonidae; genus Coregonus; species Coregonus clupeaformis. The sequence goes on along the minus strand of NW_025540055.1, from coordinate 340 downwards.
TCAGAGCTGGGACCAAAGTAACAAAGCCTACCATCAGTAACACACTGCGCCGCCAGGAACTCAAATCCTGCAGTGCCAGACGTTCCCCCTGCTTAAGCCAGTACATGTCCAGGCCCGTCTGAAGTTTACTAGAGTGCATTTGGATGATCAGAAGAGGATTGAGAAAAAATGTCATATGGTCAATAAACCAAAATAGAACTTTTGTGCAAAAACTCAGCTTTCGTCGTGTTTGGAGGACAAAGATTCCCATACCTACTGTGAAGCATGGGGGTGGAAACATCATGCTTTGGGGCTGTTTTCTTCAAAGGGACCAGACACTATCCGTGTAAAGGAAAAATAA
>NW_025540054.1:0-10200 GCF_020615455.1 Coregonus clupeaformis | reverse complement strand
GATTCCATATGTGTTATTTTAAAGTGTTGATGTCTTCACTATTGTTCCACAATGTGGAAAATAGTAAAAGTAAAGAAAGACCATTGAATGAGTAGGTGTTCTAAATCTTTTGACCGGTAGTGTATGTTTTATCATTTATTTTCCTGAGATTTATTTTGCCATTGAAATGCTCAGTCTGATTGTGTGGGCTTGTTGATATATTGTGTGTGCTCCCGAGTGGCGTAGCGGTCTAAGGCACTGCATCTCAGTGCTTGAGGCGTCACTACAGACCTCCTGGTTCGATTCCAGGCTGTATCACAACTGGCCATGATTGGGAGTCCCATAGGACAGCGCACAATTGGCCCAGCGTCGTCCGGGTTTGGCCGGTGTAGGCAGTCATTGTAAATAAGAATTTGTTCTTAACTGACTTGCCTAGTAAAATAAAAATAAAAATATGAATTTTTATATATTTACATTTACTGCCCTGATTGGCGGATATGATCATCTAGACCAGGGGTGTCTAACAAATTTTGCCCCGGGGCCACATTCTGTCTTAAACGAGGTCCGGAGGGCCTCACTGAAAATTGTTATATTTCCTCGTCGTCAGATTTGCATTAAAAAAATTCCCCCTAACCATAGTTTGGGAATTTTCTATGCTCTGACTGTCTAGCTGACTGTCAGCCCTAACAATGTGAGTCATTGTCGCAAAGGCGGAAGGCAGGCCGGAGGAGGCAAGATCAGGTAGGAGCATTCTAGCCAAATAGAGGGAAGATAAGCGTGTGAACAATGGACACAACTCCGATATTTTTTTTTCCTCAAAGTCGCAGAGATGTCATGTGCATCCACTTATGATCAGTGCATTCGTAAAAACCTAGACATTATAAAACTATATTAGATCAAATATGCCTTACTAAGCAAATTAGCAATACATTTAGTTGTTGACCAAATCTGACACTCTCTTAGACCATACAAAAAATCCCCACTTGGTCTGCTTATCGCTGTATTCTCGCATGGACAAATTTTGAAGGGTGGAGCCTCTCGCTTCACCTCTTCCTCTCGGTTATCAGCGGGCTGGACACAGTCTAGAAACTGTATGAATGTAGGCCCATTATCATTTCTACGCAGTCTCAATTTGGCTTTAGTCATTTTAAAGTATATTGACTTTTTATTTTACTCAAACCACCCGTGGGCCGTATTGGAGGAACTTGGGGGGCCAAATAAAACCATCCTCAGAGCCAAATCCAGCCCCACAGGCTGCCAGTTGGGAACCCTGCTCTACAGCTTACCCCTTCAAAGTAGAAGCATACAAATGCAAATTAAAGATGACTGGTCATTGGTCAGAATAATCAGATCAGATTGTGACATGCTGTTGGCCAAATTGTATTTTCAAAAAGCTCTTACACTAAAAGGTGCATTATCCTTTTCACAATTTCAGAGTGTTATTTCTCTGCCTCATAGTGTGGAAATATCATAAGAACAAAACAGGAAAATCACATTTTTGACAGTACTGCCACTTTATTGTCACACTATGGTGCCATTCCAGGATGACATTGGCCACCTGTATAAGTGTCTCTGCGTGTGTGGGTGTGTTCATGTTTTTCTGTCTGCGTGTGTATGTGTATGTGTGTTTCCTTGTGTATGTACTGCACTGATTTGTGTTGTGCGTGAGTATAGTAGAACAGTGAGTGTGAGATGGAAATGGACAGAAGGCGAGAAAAAGAGGGAGAAGTGGGGGACATGGAGAAAGAGAATGAGACAGACTGAGAGACAGAGTGTGAGTCTGAGGGGGCTTGTTTGTCTTGCGAGTGCCAGTTTGGGCTGCTGCCTGGGTGCCAGTGTGACGTGGCGATCCGGGGGAATGGTTTTGCTCAGACAGATGGCACTGGGCCTTGTCAGAGTCCCGGCCTGTTAGTAGAATTGATTGCAGGGGCCTCTGCCAGCCTCTCTCTAGGACAGTGGCCTATGCCAGCATATCCTGGGACTGCACCACCCTAGAGGTGACAGGTCATGTGACTCACAGCTTTTTTGGGGGCCGGGTGAAAATGTTTGAACAATGGGCTTCCATGCAAAGGGTCCCCCGAGGCATGTTGTCATGGGCAATCTGGCCTTAATACAGAGCACATTCTAGCACAGCCATTCTGTTCAGCTCCAATCAGCTGCTGCTGTTTGTTGCCTCTGGTTTAAAAAAAAATCTTTACTGCAGAGCAAGCAGGTCGGTGGTAGAAAAGTGCCTTACTGTGCAGAATTACATTCTCCTAAACTGGCAAGCGCTTATGACACTACTGACACTGATTCACCATATCGGTTTTTGGTGAGTTTATGGGGCAATAGAGCTGAATACAAAAGACTCACGTAGGGGCGGCAGGTAGCCTAGCGTTTAAGAGCACTGTGCAAGTAACCGAAAGGTTTCTAGTGTGAATCCCTGAGCCGACTAGGTGAAAGATCTGTCAAAGTGTTCTAGAGCAAGGCACTTAACCCTATTGCTCTGGATAAGAGCATCTGTTAAATGACTAAAATGTTGCAATGTGTCATATTTATAGATGTCTCTAGAGGCCCCTCTATGGGTTTGGATAACTCCTATCTGTCTGTGGTCACTGGCAACATGACCCTATCCCACACGCTCAGACAATGCATCGACCCACTCACTGCAATGGCTGTAAAACTATACCCCCTGAAGAGAAGAGAGACCATTAGGATGTACCGTATCATATAGGAAATTGGCTCATTGTCCTTCATGGTGGATTGGCATGAGCGCATGACACTAGATTGCAGTCACAACATGCAGTAACAACTACATTAGGATGTTGTCCTTATTATTCTAGTACCCACATTATACCCATTGCCAGCAATTCACACTATTTTGTCTTCCACTGAAAACGATTTCCCCAGTTTCATAATTCAGTAAGGCCAGTCCAGTTCACTGTAAGGCTATGATAACACTGTTTATGATAGCGATATTTTGAACCTTGAATAAATGTTGGCTGCATTCCATGTCACATTTGAAATGGATGTCAGGAAGATGGTTCTGTATTTCCATTTCTTCACTGTTGTGTTCATCAAAGACACTTTTTTGGTTTTCATCCACAGTATTACAAGAAGAACACAAATCATAAGGGACATGATTATTAAGAGTGCTTATTAACATGTTCCAGTTCTTGGCATTCTTCTATCTCTATTGATCCCAATCCTCTCCACTGGAATTTAAAACTGGGTGAAATACATCGCTTTTTAAAGCCATGCTGTAAAAACATAGATGATCACTATAAATTAATGTAGCTATTTGTCAGTCAGAGCACGCAAATATGAATACACATTAGCTCCACTAAATAATATTTCTAACTACGGTCTCCAAGTATTAAATGACTACTCTTATACCACGCGACTTTCGCTGTAAATGTCCGGTTTTACGGCTAAGCTGGTAAAGTGGACCAGTGTACCAGTATCTCTAAGCTCTATATATTGTACTGCCTGTGTGCATGTATAACTGTCCATAGCAAAAGCTTGGATAGGTTTGCGCCTGCTCACACCATATCAGTAGGGATCGGCGAGCTGAAGCTGCAGATTTGGAAGTGATGAGAGTGTGTGAGCTGGGGACTGAGAGTATGTGGTTATAATGAAGGGGAGAGTAATGTCTCTATTAGCCTAACTCTGCTCTCAGCCACTGGAGAGGGCCTATTCGGCTGGGAGTCCCACCCGCAGCAACAGGGGGTGCAGAACCAGGGCTGGAATGGGGGGTGGAGCTCTGTGGATCTCTGTGAGTTTTAGTGGCGGTGACTTTCCCAACCCAGTCTCACCCATCCCTGGGATTATAGAGCGTCTCCTGCCACAGTTGGGCTGCTCAGACGGGCATCAGAGAGAGGCCCCTGGGACCGAAAGCCGCACAATCGCTCTCTAACTAGTGCACTGCCATGCCATGATGGATGGCACTTGAGGGACTGGAACTGTGTGTGTCTGACATGTAGTTCCTTATTTCCAGCGAGTCACAGAGGAATGGAGATGCTCTGGCCTTTAAAATGTTCTCACAGCCAGTGGAGGGTGTCCCACAATTCACTGTGCTTCATGACCCCCTGCAAATGTTCCCAAAACACAAAAACTGTCCAGTTGTGCTTGGATGATTATACAATGTTTCTTTTAGGGTGCAAAATACATTCACCTGATGTTACAAGAACGTTCCCAGAACACATTTTGTCTGTTCTTTGAAGGTTCCCAGAATGTTTCATTAGGCTGTGGGAACAGTCTTGTGGGAATATTAGTGGGGACATCACAAAAGACAAAAGTTTTCCCAGATTTTTTTTCTTCTGTTCTTTAAAGGTTCCTAGAATGTTTATTTAGGTTGTGTGAACATTGTGGGGATATGACAAGAGATAGGTTCCCAAAGCACTAAAACTGTCCAGTTGTGCTGACATTCAGGTAATGTTTGTATTCCAGGGTGCACAAAACATTATTTTGATGTTGACATAACAGCCTTTCTGAGTTCTTTACAGGTTCCCAGAATATTTAATTAAACAAAACACAAAATATACTCAGATGTGATGACATTCATACAGTTTAAGTTACTTGCACCCAGGACATACCCTTAATGTTGCAAGACTATTCTTGTGATATTCACGAAGGTTGCACAGAACATTCTCACAATGTTGCATAATGTTCCACAATTTCCAAATAAGTCTGTTTTTATGATGTTCATAGAATATTTGTTTTAGATTTATACTTAATATTCCATTGATGTTCACACAATATACATTTTACCTTGTCTTGGAGGGCCTAAGAACATTTCAAGAACATTTAGAAATGTTATATTTAAGCTTTACCTAATATTACCACAACATTCTCAGCATGCAAAATTGTTGCTCCTTAAAGCATAAAGCATATTGCAATAAATCCCCCATTATATTTATTTCCAGATTTAATAGCAATGTGCATTTCAGGACTGTATTGTAGGCCCTAACTACAATGTGATACAGACACAAATGGCATTTTAATTTCATTCATCCTGTAAGACAGCATTTAATCATACAAGCACAACCATCCATATTGTTTACATTCATATGTTGACAAACTGCACATTATTTAATTAATAGGACATTTGAACAGCATTTAGTCATACAAACACAACCATATTTTTTACTATTTATACTGTATGTTGACAATCTGCAATGTTTGGTTCCCAAGTGAGGTCTTTTATCCTCTGCGCCACCAGGGATGCTTTCTTACATCTTATTTTTTTCAGTATATAGCCATGGCAGTGGTGGTTGCCATGGCAGTATGGATCAATCAGGAATTCCATGCTTCCTTTTTAGCCTTCTTGGACATAACTAACCCAGGAAAATACTGGTAACTGGGTTATTCACCATCACTTCACCCATCCTCTTTATGTGCTGCATACTTCTGGGCCCATATTTACGAGGTATCCAAGACTATGAGCGCTGATCTAGGATCACGTTTGCTTTTCAGATCATTAAGAATAAGACAGGGGGGACCTGGTCAAGCGCGTCTCAAAGTAGGAATTATATTGGGTGCGTTTTAGTTTAAGTCCATTTTTACACAATGTCTTATTTTTTACAGTTTGTCTAAATTCTGCATTTCTGACTGGATTTATAAATATGGACGAAATAAAGACATCCTCTCTTTTAGTAGAGTGTATCTCAGCCTCAATTTCGCAGTTATTTTTCAAAAGAAACATGGATCTGCAACCAGGTCATTAACCCTCTGCTCCACATGGGGATAGTTGTGGCCAATCAGGACACCAGAACAATTTCTGTACATCGTCCTCATATGATGTGTACTTGTAACACTGTATTTTATCGATTTTCTTCCCCAAACAATTACAGTAAGGTGCTTTACATTTGAGTCATTTAGCAGACTCTTATCAGAAGCGACTTACAGTAGTGAGTGCACACATTTTTATGCTTTTTTCCACACTGGTCCCCATGGGGAATCGAACCCACAACTAGGGCTGTTGCGGTGACTGTATTACTGCCACACTGGCGGTCACGAGTCATGGAGGCAGTCCAAATTCCACGTGACAGTTTAGTCATGGGTAATTTGGTTTCTCCAAGCTCTGATGCTGTTGATGGTCATTAGTAGCCTACCAAACTTGCTAACTGCCTGGTACTCAGCACTCTATTGTCCCTCCAGTCACTCTGACATCGCAAATGTTATCAAAACTCGAATCAAACACTTCATGAGAGCCCATGAGCTCATGTTGCGCAGACATTCCTATAGGCTATGCAATTGCGCGAGAAAACAGAGTGATGGCCTCTATTAAAAAGAGGAGGATCCCATCCAGCTTTCTATAGGCTAGGCCTACTCTATTTATTTTCTCAACTTTCCTAATATGAATCACATTGCTTATCTTTACATTTGGAGTATAGCCTACTTGGCTGTCATGAAAATGAACCAACAGAAAAGCGTCCTCCAATCGCGTATTTTCACAATTTCACCTGTTTAGAGACAGGTGCATGATAATGGTCCATTCTAAATCCCAAAACAATTCACACATATATTATTTAGTATATGTAAAGACAAGATTAAATCAAGAATAGTCTGATGGGTGACAATATTAGCCTATCACTTATGAATAATATATTATCACTTGTGAATGATGCCCAATTTAAGGCAAGAAACAATTGCTTTTTTAGCGCGACTTTTTTCTAATCATAGTCGCACACCTCATGTAGCCTAGCCCATAGGCCTATATGTTGATAAGGTTTGTATCACAATCTAAACTGGCCAAATAACTTCTTAACAATGAAGCACATTAATCCGCTTTTTACAAGGGGTGTAGAGCCTAACTGGCATACATAAGAAGTGCGTGAGTTTGAAGTTTGGGAAGGTCATTTTACCATAAAAATGACCTTTGCGGTCACTTTTGCTAATGGTGTTTTCCGCTAATGGAACATTTGACTTATAGCCCTACTGCCGTGTGCACATTGCCGCGCTTACAATGTGAAAAAATAGCCTAACAGTTTATTAACATTTTTAAGCTAAGCGTTCTGATCTGTTAAGTCAGCCACATTGCGTAAAAAAGTGGTTTTGATGCTAGTGGTTGTATTAATTTGGGATCTATCGCATCCCACAACTGTCCCAGACTATGTTTGGAATATGTATTTCTCACACAGAATAGGTCAACTTTTTGTACTATGGGGATAGTAGATTGACATAGGCTAGTGCCTTTGCTGTTCGTTAGGATTACTCATCTTGTTGGCTGAAGAAAAGTAAATGTGGACAGTTCTTCAAATTTCTGCAATATGCACCTTGGAATTGAATAAGGGACGCTCGCAGTTGCTCGTCCCCAATGTGTCTGTCTTCAAATGTAGCCTGTGACAAAGACCCGATCATGTGATGGAGAGCCATGTGAGTGAGAGGGTGCTTTGGAGCCCGCGCACTCAGGGAGAAGGGCACAACATAGCACTTTGGGCCAAGGGCACAACGGCCAATGGCAAAAGGCATGGATTTTTTTAGGGTGGATTACAGCCACACGAAATGGGATGCCGCCGTGAAATTCGAAGCATTATCAAGTGCTTGTCAAATTGTGAATGAGTGACTGATGAAGTGTGTACAGCCTGTGCAAAAAAACAAAGCAGAGCTCATGCCTTTCAAGCCACTTTTTTCAAATCATCATTAGTCGCATCATGCAGCCTTACAATGTATTAAACATCTAAACATATATCCCATCGTTTGTAGAACATCTAAAGTTACATTAATAACTCTAAATTAAGCATATAGAGTACCTATTTCTTTGTTAACTGCTCAACACAGAATAGCCACATGTGCACTCCCTCAATCGTTTGGAGAAAATATCCTTTCTATTTTATTCAGCTTTGTTCAATTGTATTCTTCATACAATACATTAATATAAAATAATGTCATGGAATTCTAAGTAAATCTTGTCTGCTAAATGAACTAGTGTAGCCCCACAGCCATTTGGAATAACCAGATCAGGACCTACATTTCGTGACCGCCACAGCCCTACCCACAACCCTGGTGTTGCAAGCGCCTATGCTCTACCGAACTGAGCCACACGGGATACTTAATTGTTACCCAGAAATTATTTGATATTGGAGATAGAAACGGGTGCATTGAACCTTTAAATCAATAAAATATTATTGCATTGAACCTGAATTTGTTTTTTGTATTTATTATGCATCATCATTATTCAGAATGGGCATTGCATATATTTGTATTTGTTTTGATTGAAAATAAGAAAAGGTTAAGTTGTTTTCTTATTTAGTTTGAAGGTTCTGCGCCTGTATTTAAGAAAGCATATGAATACTCAAGAAGACAACTTATTTAAAGGAAGCACTAGCCAACAAAAATTACATTTCATAAGACTTTAAACACGTGATGAAGAAAGACAATCATATGATTGCTAAGAATGTTGAGGTAATAAATATAACATTTTATAAATGTTCTTGAAATGTTCTGAGGACCTCCAACACAAGGTAAGATGTATATTGCGTGAACATCAATGGAATATTATGTTAAACCCCCCAAAAAATCTATGAATCGTCATAAAACAGACTTATTTGCAACTCAATATTATGTATATATAATGTTTGTACACTCAGTGTATAGTCCATGATTTCTTGCAGCGTAGACAGCTGATCCCACAAAACCACCAGTGAAGGGCAGGTGGGAGCTCTGTTATGGCTTTAAAGGTCATTTAAACAAAACATTTGGCCTCACAGAAACACCTGAGCCGTTGTGTCTCTCAATTCTGCCACATCTGAGCCACTCTTAGATGTGCAGTGGTTTTTGTACTTTATGATTATTTCTGTCCCAGGATTCCCAGGCGTTCTCGTAAGGACTTCTGTGCTGACCTCTCTTTCCTCATAGCTTAAAGTCGTTCAGAAACACAGGAAGCTGAATGAAAGGGATTAGTCCACAGGTGGGAACAACAGCAGAGGGTGGGAGGGGCGGGCGAGCAGGGGATGACTGGACTTCAGAGGAGCCCTACTGAGGCTCTACTGAGCCCAGAGCTGCTGCTGCATTCCTCAGTTCTCGAAGATCGTTTTGGTGCGAAAGTAAACCAGATACAGGTTCAATAATTCATCAAGTATTATCGTGAAAGTTACCCACTTCTAATTTTTTGGGGGTGAAAAATTAACTTGCTGAGATTTGCTTCCTTAGCCTGAAGAAAGGCTGCACAGAGCAGCTAAAGACTGGAGGACGGGCAGGAATGATCACTGGGAGGATATGCTGCTTTGCCTCTCCTCTCACTCAGTGTCTCAGGCTCTCCAAGAGCATCCCCCAAAAATTCCCATGGCAATTGGGACTGATATATAATGAGAGAGTGTATGCAGAATTTATATGCTGTCCTAAATCCACCCAAACACATCAGAATTCATATTTCTAGAAAACAAGGAATTGTCTTGTATGAATTTGATTAGTGAAAAACGTGTATATTTCTTGTGCACGTGTGGTTATTTGTGTGTTGTGATGTACAGATAACTGCTAAAATAAAATAAACTATAACAACACAGGATGAGACCCAGATGCAGACACAGGAGGCAGATGGTTCGAGTCTCTGATATTTATTAAAATACAAGAGGCAGACAAGAGGCAGGTCGAGGACTGGCAGAAGTCGTAAACCAGGTCTGAGTCCGAAAAGGTACAGGGGTGGCAGGCAGGCTCGAGGTCAGGGCAGGCTGAATGGTATGGCAGGCGGGCTGGGTGTCAGGGCAGGCAGAAAAGGTCGGAACCGGGAGGACTGGTAAACAGGGACTAGGAAAAACCAGGAGTACGGAACAACATGCTGGTAGGCTTGACGAGACAAGACACAAACTGGCAACAGGCAGAAGGAAAACACCAGTATAAAAACACAGGGGATAATGGGAACAAATGGGAGACACCTAGTGGGGGGTGGAGACAAGCACAAGACAGTGCAAACAGATCAGGGTGTAACAGAAACACCAACATAAATAGTCTTAACCAGGGTGTTGAGCCACCACGAGCCCCTATATTCTCCTTTGAGACCCCTCTTTCAAAGTCACTGAGATCTCTTCCTCTAGCCATGGTAGCCACAATAATGGGTAACTGGGCATTTTTATGCATGACCCTAAGCATGATGGGATGGTAACGCTTAATTAACTTAGGAACCACACCTGTGTGGAAGCATTTGATTTCAATGTACTTTGTATCCCTCATTTACTTAGGTGTTTTCACTTTTATTTTGGCAGTTACCGTAATGTAATTTACGCCACATATTTATTCCCCTCT
>NW_025540053.1:0-10194 GCF_020615455.1 Coregonus clupeaformis | reverse complement strand
GCCACCCTTTGCCTTTGACGACAGCTTTGCACACTCTTGGCATTCTCTCAACCAGCTTCACCTGAATTTTCCAACAGTCTTGAAAGAGTTCCCACATATGCTGAGCACTTGTTGGCTGCTTTTCCTTCACTCTGCGGTCCGACTCATCCCAAACCATCTCAAAGCTGCTCTTCCTCCCGGGAAATGACTGCACCTTTCCAGTCCGCCTCCCAGAGTGCAAAGAGCCTTGGCGTGACCCTGGACAACACCCTGCCGTTCTCCGCTAATCATCAAGGCGGTGACCCGATCCTGTAGGTTCATGCACAACATTGGGAGAGTACGATCCCGCCTTACACAAGAAGCGGCACTTAGGTCCTAATCCAGGCACATGTCATCTCGTCTGGATTACTGCAACTCGCTGTTGGCTGGGCTCCTGCCTGTGCCATTAACTTCCCCCTACAACTCATCCAGAATGCCGCAGCCCGTCGGTGTTCAACCTTCCAAGTTATCCACGTCACCCCGCGTCTCCGCACATTCCACTGGCTTCCAGTTGGAAGCTTTGCATCTGCTATAAGACCAGTGGCGCTTGCTTACAGAGCTGTGGAGGGGAACCACCTCCGTAACCAGGCTCTGATCAGTCCCTACACCCAAACGAGGGCATTGCGTTCATCCACCTCCTGGCCTGCTGGCCCCTACCTCCTCTAAGCGGAGACAGTTCCCACTCAGCCCAGTCAAAACTGTTCGCTGCTCTGGCACCCCAATGGTGGAACAAGCTCCCCACGATGCCAGGACAGCGGAGTCACTCACCACCTTCCGGAGACACTTGAAACCCCACCTCTTTAAGGACTACTGAGATAGGATAAAGTAACCCCCCCTTACCCCCCCAATTTTTTAAAAATAATAATAATAATAATAATAATAGCATAATAATAATAATAATAATAATAATACAATAAAAATAAAAAATTGAAAAAAAATAAATATATATATATCAATGGGGAGAACAAGTATTTGATACACTGCCGATTTTGCAGGGTTTCCTATTTACAAAGCATGTAGAGGTCTGTAATTTTTAGCATAGGTACACTTCAACTGTGAGAGACGGAATCTAAAACAAAAATCCAGAAAATCACATTGTGTGATTTTTAAGTAATTAATTTGCATTTATTGCATGACATAAGTATTTGATACATCAGAAAAAGCAGAACTTAATATTTGGTACAGAAACCTTTGTTTGCGATTACAGAGATCATTTCGTTCCTGTAGGTCTTGACCAGGTTTGCACACACTGCAGCAGGGATTTTGGCCCACTCCTCCATACAGACCTTCTCCAGATCCTTCAGGTTTCGGGGCTGTCGCTGGGCAATCTGGACTTTCAGCTCCCCTCCAAATATTTTCTATTGGGTTCAGGTCTGGAGACATCGGCTAGGCCACCCAGGACCTTGAGATGCTTCTTACGGAGCCATCCTTAGTTGCCCTGGCTGTGTTTTCGGGTCGTTGTCATGTGGAAGACCCAGCCACGACCCATCTTCAATGCTCTTACTGAGGGAAGGAGGTTGTTGGCCAAGAACTCACGATACATGGCCCTTCCATCCTCCCTCAATACGGTGCAGTCGTCCACCTCCCCTTTGCAGAAAAGCATCCCCAAAGAATGATTTTTCCACCTCCATGCTTCACGGTTGGGATGGTGTTCTTGGGGTTGTTACTCATCCTTCTTGCCTTCCTCCAAACAACGAGAAAGTGGAGTTTAGACCAAAAAGCTCTATTTTTTGTCTCATCAGACCACATGACCTTCTCCCATTCCTCCTCTGGATCATCCAGATGGTCATTGGGAAAATTTCAGACGGGCCTGGACATCGCTGGCTTGAGCAGGGGACCTTGCGTGCGCTGCAGGATTTTAATCCATGACGCATTAGTGTGTTGACTAATGGTTTCTTTGAGACTGTGGTCCCAGCTCTCTTCAAGGTCATTGACCAGGTCCTGCCGTGTAGTTCTGGGCTGATCCCTCCCACCTTCCTCATGATCATTGATGCCCCACGAGGTGAGATCTTGCATGGAGCCCCAGACCGAGGGGTGATTGACCATCATCTTGAACTTCTTCCATTTTTGTCTAATAATTGCGCCAACAGTTGTTGCGCCCCATCCCCAAAGCCCTGCTTGTCTATTGTCCTGCCAGCCCATCCCAGCCTTGTGCAGGTCTACAATTTACAACCCTGATGTCCTTACACAGCGCTCTGGTCTTGGCCATTGTGGAGAGGTTGGAGTCTGTTTGATTGAGTGTGTGGACAGGTGTCTTTTATACAGGTAACGAGTTCAAACAGGTGCAGTTAATACAGGTAATGAGTGGAGAACAGGAGGGCTTCTTAAAGAAAAACTAACAGGTCTCTGAGAGCCGGAATTTTACTGGTTGGTAGGTGATCAAATACTTCATGTCATGCAATAAATTGCAAATTAATTACTTAAAAATCATACAATGTGATTTTCTACTGGATTTTGTTTTAGATTCCGTCTCTCACAGTTGAAGTGTACCTTTGAAAAAATTACAGACCTCTACATGCTTTGTAGGTAGGGAAAACCTGCAAAATCGGCAGTGTATCAAATACTTGTTCTCCCCACTTTATTGGGTTAAAGTGGTTTATCCCACTGGCTATTAGTGAATGCACCAATTTGTAAGTCGCCTGGGATAAGAGCGTCTGCTAAATGACGTAAATGTAAATGTAAATGTAATTTGGTTGACGTCGGGGGATTGTGGAGGCCAGGTCATCTGATACAGCACTCCTTCTCTCTCCTTCTTGGTAAAATAGCCCTTTCACAGCCTGGAGGTGTGTTGGGTCATTGTCTTGTTGAAAAACAAATGATAGTCCCACTAAGCCCAAACCAGATGGGATGGCGTATCGCTACAGAAATGCTGTGGTAGTCGTGCTGGTTAAAGTGTGCCTTGAATTCTAAATAAATCACAGACAGTGTCAAACCAGCAAAGCACCCCCACACCATAACACCTCCTCTTCCATGCTTTATGTGGTGGAAATACACATGCGGAGATCATCCGTTCACCCACAACGCATCTCACAAAAGTACACGGTGTGTTCAAATGTACTGTATGTACTGTATGTATGTGTATATGTTATGTGTATGTATGTATATGTATGTAATGTGTATGTGTATGTATGTATATGTGTGTGTATATATATATATATATATATATATATATATATATATATATATATATATTTTACAGAAAACAAAACATACTGGGGGATTGGAAGTGAATGCAGACAATTACATTGATGGAAGTTACAATCTATCACAACATTAAAGCTGATCCCCCACAAAAAAGTAAAACAAATTCAATAAATAAAAAAGACACGTGCGTGTTTGGAATCAAAAATCTCCAATTTTGACTCCCAGACCAAAGGACAGATTTCCACCAGTCTAATATCCATTGCTCATGTTTCATGGCCCAAGCAAGTCTCTTCTTCTTATTGGTGTCCTTTAGTAGTGGTTTCTTTGCAGCAATTTGACCATGAAGGCCTTATTCACACAGTCTCCTCTGAACAGTTGATGTTGAGTTGTGTCTGTTACTTGAGCTCTGTGAAGCATTTATTTAGGCTGCAATTTCTGAGGCTGGTAGTTCTAATGAACTTATCCTCTGCAGCAGAGGTAACTCTGGGTCTTCCATTCCTTTGGCGGTCCTCATGAGAGAGCCAGTTGGTTCATCATAGCACTTGATGGTTTTTGCGAATGCACTTGAAGAAACTTGAAAAGTTCTTGACATTTTCCGTACTGACTGACCTTCATGTCTTAAAGTAATGATGGACTGTAATTTCTCTTTGCTTATTTGAGCTGTTCTTGACATAATATGAACTTGGTCTTTACCAAATACCGGGCTATCTTCTGCATTCCAGGTGACTACCTCCTTGAAGCTGGTTGAGAAGGAATGCCAAGAGTGTGCAAAGCTGTCATCAAGGCAAAGGGTGGCTATTTGAAGAATCTCAAATATAAAATATATTTTGATTTGTTTAACACTTTTTTTGGTTACTATATGTGAATTCCATATGTTTTATTTCATAGTTTTGATGTCTCTACCATTATTCTACAATGTAGAAAATAGTAAAAAATTAAGAAAAACCCTTGAATGAGTAGGTGTTCTAAAACTGTTGTCTGTTAGTGTACATCAGTATACATTATGCCTATGACTTATTTAGGTAAGATAGGTATTGTGCTGTAAGGTTTCTATTACAATTTTGCTGTTTGTTGAGTAATTTGAGATGGAAGGGAGTTCCCATCTATATAATACTGTGCGTTGCCTTGAATTAATTATGATTTGGGGACTTTGAAGGGACACCTGGGTATGTCTGGTGGGTAAGTTTGTCTGCAGAGCTTCTTCACCACATTATATTCTCACTAAAACCAAATATTGATGCAGTCAATCCTCTCCTCTACTTTAATTAAGAGAGACTGACAATTTGATATTGAGACAAAATGCATTTGGCCTTTAATCTTTTTAAATCGATTAAATTAAGGGGAATTTTTGTTATTTTTATTCTCTCCATAGCTTTTACATTTCTAATTGAAAGAGGGAGCAGCCTCACACACAGAAACAGAAAAATAGGCCCCTGCCATATGGGCTGTTCTAGCTTGGACAAGGCTACTTAATGTAAGTAGATATTTTTCACTGTTCACTTTATCTCTTACATGTTGTCTTTTTTCCTAGGTTTGGTAGGAAGATCATGCTCCTGGTGTCCTATATATCTGGCATGCTGTTTGGTATTGCCAGTGCTTTCTCCACCTCCTTCATCATGTTTGCTGTGCTCAGGTTCTTCAACTGTCGGCATCACTGGCATCGTCATCGTCTCATCAGTACTCAGTGATTATACACACACACTTGCACACACCCAAGCACACACACACACACACTCAAATATGAAGCCCACCTACCACTAGACGAATACAGACAACCAAAAGCGGTGTCCCAAAGACTATCCTTGTCTCATCTGGTGTTGCTTTGTTGCCCTCAGGTGTGGAGTGGGTGGACATTGAGCACAGAAAATTAGTGGGAGTGATTGACAGCCTGTCCTGGACGTTTGGTAACTCCAGATTCCAGCCATAGCCTCATTGTGTGAACGACTGGAGACAGCTGACCATAGTGGTCACCTCACCTCATCGCCCTGGCCATACTCACATGGAGGTCAGAGGGAGGGAGTGGACTGACAAACAAATGAATGGACAGTTAACAGTTGCTGCTTGATATTGTGAATAACATCTTTACCTCCTCCAATAGGTGGATTCCTGAGTCTGCAAGGTGGCTCATAGCCAATGGGAAGTTTGAGAAAGCAAACTTTTATTGCTTTTGTAAAATGTGCCCAGATGAACCAGAAGGAGGAGTTTGCATCCAAAATTACACCAGAGGTAAGGGAATGCCAGGATAGATAAGTTTAAGCAATATGGTTCTTCTGATTCTTTCACCTTTCCTTCTAGCCTGGTTACAGATCTGTTTGTGCTCAAATCAAATCAAATGTTATTTGTCACATGCTCTGAGTACACCAGGTGTAGATTTTACCGTGAAAGGCTTACGCACAAGCACTTTCCAACAATGCTGAGTTAAAAAAATAGTATGAAAATTAGCAAATAAAAAATTGGAAATATTAACACAATAAAATCATAACAAAGCTACAGTATAACAGGGATACCGAGTCAATTGTGCTGGGGGTACGAGGTTAGTTGAGGTGATTGAGGTAATATGTACATGTATGTAGGGGGTAAAGTGAGGCAATCAGGATGAAATATCTACAGAGTAGAAGCAGCGTGTGTTGAAGAGTGAAAGATTGCCAAAGAGTGCGAAAGAGTGTGTGTGTGTGTGGCGTCAATATGGATGTGTGTGTGTGTGTTTTTGTGTGTGTGAGCGTATGTAGTGTGTGTGTGTGTGTTGGAGTGTCAGTAATATGTGGGTTGAGTCCAGTGATTGTGCATAGAGCCAGTGCGAGAGAGTCATGCAACAAAAAAAAGGGGTCAATGCAAATAGTCCGGGTAGCCATTTGATTAACTTTTCAGCAGTCTTAATGGCTTGGGAGTAGAAGCTGTTCAGGAGCCTTTTGGTCCCAGACTTGGTGCTCTGGTACCACTTGCAATGTGGTAGCAGAGAGAACAGTCTAAGACTTGGGTGGAGTCGTTGACAATTTTTAGGGCCTTCCTCTGACACTGCCTGGTACAGAGGTCCTGGATGGCAGGGAGCTCGGTCCCAGTGATGTACTGGGTCATACGCAATACTACCCTCTGTAGCGCCCTTGCTTTGGTCGGATGCCAAGCAGTTGCCATACCAAGTGGTGATGCAGCCAGTCAAGATGCTCTGTATGATGCAGCTGTAGAACATTTTGAGGATCGAGGGCCCATGCCACAATCTTCTCAGCCTCCTGAAGGGGAAGAGGTATTGTCGTACCCTCTTCACGATTGTGTTGGGTGTTTGGATCATGATAGGTCCTTAGTGATGGGACACTTTGAGAACTTGAAGCTCTTGACCCGTCCAGTACAGCCCCGGTCGATGTGGATGGGGCGTGCTCGCCCTCCGTTTTCCTGCATTCACGATCAGCTCCTTTGTCTTGCTGACGTTGGAAGGGAGATGTTGATGTCCTGGCACCACTATAGCCAGGTCTCGACCTCCTCCTATTAGCTATCTCATTGTCGTCGGTGATCAGGCCTACCACCGGTGTGTCATTTTGCAAACTTAATGATGGTGTTGGGAGTCATGCGCGGCCACTCAGTCGTAGGTGAACATGGAGTATAGGAGGGGACTGGATTCACGCACCCTTGAGGGGCCTTGTGTTGAGGGTCAAAGGCGTGTGGATGTGTTGTTGTCTACCATCACAGGGGGCAGCCTGTCAGGAAGTCCAAGATCCAGTTGCAGAGGGAGGTGTTTTAATCCCAGGGTCCTTAGTTTAGTGGATGATCTTGGGAGACTATGGTGTTGAACGGTGAGCTGTGAGTCAATGAACAGCATCTCACGTTAGGTGTTCCTGCCCAGGTGGAAAGGGCAGTGTGGAGGCAATAGAGATTGTGTAATCTGTGATCTGTTGGGATGGTATGCATTGGAGTGGGTCCAGTGTGTATGGGATGATGGTGTTGATGTGAGCCATAACCCTTCCTTTCAAAGCATTTCATGGCTACAGATGTGAGTGCTACGGAGATGATAAGTAATTTAGACAGGTTACTTTGGCCTTCTTGGGCACAGGGACTGTCTTGCTAACTCCTATGGTCAGAGTTGGCAAGACAGCACAATCAGATCTAGGACCTGGGTTGACTTTCCTCTGAAAGCCTGGGTGGGATTTTTTCCCATATTGCTTATATATATAATATCTTTTCATATCTACAGGAGTGTCGAGGAGATAAGTCTACGGGGTTGATTTGGGATTCAGCAACTGATCCGCCTCTGTTCTTCTCGCCACCAGACTCTGTCCAGTATCATTGTGACAGAGAGAAAAGACAGAACCTACTCCTACCTTGACCTGGTCAGAACCCCAAAGATGAGGAGACTGGCTCTACTCACAGGCATAGTATGGTGAGTATCCCCGGTCTCATGATATCTGATACAAGTTGCTTTAGTAAATGCATGTTCATCATGTCTAGCTATACATAATAATGTAAGAATAATGTAGAAATGTATTGATGCTATCAAGTTGGGTAACATTTCATTTGAATGTTCTGATCTAATGTCCACATAAGATAATATCATGAAATGTAATTTCAACATTAAATTAGACTTTTAGCTCACCTCAAACTATGTCAAAACACATTACATCAGTCTACACAGTTTAACAACACCAACAATGCCAACCTGATTTCTCATCCCAAAGGTATGGTGAAAGCTGGCAACATATTATCGGCATTAGCTTCAACATCACTGGATTTGGGCTCAACATATATCTAACCCAGTTCGTATATGGTGCCATAGAGCTGCCAGCCAAACTAGCAGTGTACTACCTTCTGGATAAGGTGGGCAGGAAAACACTGAAGTAGGATTCTGCATAGAGTACGGGAATCTGTCTCTTACACATTTTCCTACCCAGAGGTGAGTGCTTTTTGTTTTCATCAGGGAGGCGGGGCAATTCCAGTCCAGGAGACATCATCTTATAATGTATAGGAGTTGTCATCTAATACGGAGTTGGAATAAACCCTGGCGAGTACTAGATGATAAACTCTGCAGGAGTTATCACATCTCTACAGGAGTTATTATCACATCTCTACAGGAGTTATCACATCTCTACACGAGTTATCACATCACTACAGGAGTTATTATCACATCTCTACAGGAGTTATCACATCACTACAGGAGTTATTATCACATCTCTACAGGAGTTATCACATCACTACAGGAGTTATTATCACATCTCTACAGGAGTTGTCATCTAGTTCTGCTGGGGTGTGTTCCAGTCTGTTTCAGTTATTCATGAACTCATCCTAAATATTTAAATATGGTGGGTAACTTTGACTTAAAGGAAAGGTCATGTCGTTCCTCTCCTCCCTTTCAGACATGTCTGTTTTAAGGACGTGGGGTGGCGGTGCTGGGGAAGGGTTGCTCGGGCAGCATCCTTCACAACCATCGTGTTAACAGCTCTGAGCTGTTGCATCCCTACTGTGGTCAGTAAATCACACCTCTGTCCCCGATTTAAAGTGTAACTAAAGACAGGTCAAAATGTGTGTTCTGTATCTTTCTCTCTCTGTCTCTCAGGCAGAACGGGCATGGGCTACAACTCGTCCATGGGTCGTCTGGGGAGTGTCTCTCGACCCCCTCTCATCCTGCTGCGGATGAGGTGTGGAGGGGACCTTCCCCAGGTCCTTCTCTGCTCCATAGCCCTGCTGGCATCTAGCCTCAGTGGCCAGGATGCTGCCTGAGATACCCGGGGCGCTGTCTACGAGACCATTCAGGACATTGAGGACGGGCAGACGGGGGTACGATATAGCCTCTGTGATAGGACACTTAGGTTGGGATTCAATCCAATGTCGTTAAAAGAGCAGTGCACTAGACAGATGACAATTAACTGTAAGTCGCTCTGGATAAGAGCGTCTAATAAATGACTAAAATGTAAATGTAAATGTAATGCGCCTATTAAAGGCGAAATATGCAGAAATCGCTCCGCCATTGCCTAGTTGCTAAAATTCTAAAATGCTAGCCTATAAACCTAGCAAACCACAATTTCTCAAGCAAGCATTTTGGGTGTAATCTGCAAATTCTTTGCAAACATGGTTATTGATGATTATGAATATCATAGTAAGTGTTTATCAATGATTATGTGTTTATTTCTTTTTTTAATGTACCATTCTAGGAAGAGTTTGGCTGGATCCCAAGTTGTGGAAACAACAGAAATCCCTCTAAAATCAAAGGCCAACAATGAGATGGAAAATTGATACTAAGACAGTCTTTCTGTATATATTTTTATATGCCAAATATGTGCACCAACAACAATTTTTTCAAGTTCCACATCAAAACAACATTCAAACCTAAGACTATAATTTGTATATGAGGAATAAAATATGCTTCTCTTGTATCTCGTTTCTCTTTTTTAGTCATTTAGCAGACACTCTTATCCAGAGTTTACTTACAATTAGGGAGTGCACATACATTTTTTCATACGGCCAATTCCCATGTAGCTCAGTTGGTAGAGCATTGTGTTTGTAACGTCAGGGTTGTGGGTTCGATTCCCATGGGCGGCCAGTATGAAAAAATGTATGCACTCCCCCTAACTCTAAGTCGCTCTGGATAAGAGTGTCTGCTAAATTACAAAAATGTAAATCTTATAGGACAAGAGAAACGAGATACAAAGAGAAGCATATTTATTCCTCATATACAAATTATAATTTTCTTCACTCAATTGCAATACTATATTATCTTATTTAGAAACATACCTTTTGCTTCATATCAACGAGGAACAAAATATTTCTTTGATAATGTATCATGCAATCTTATGCATTCTTCTCACCATAACCATTGGCAAATACATGCAATCAATCTTTAATATTGATATGAGCCTGATGTTAAAGATATATTTTATAACTCAGTGTGCTTAGTAGGTTGCAAAAGTGATTTAAATAATATTTTTTGTTAGTTTTTTTACCCTTTTTCTCCTCTAATTTCAATTACGCATCTTGTCTCATCGCTGCAACTCCCCAACAGGCTCAGGAGAGGCGGCCGAGGCGCGTCCGGGCCATGACCCGCCAAAACCG
>NW_025540052.1:0-10194 GCF_020615455.1 Coregonus clupeaformis | reverse complement strand
GAAAGGACAGGGCAGAATGGGGATGGATGGATTGATTACATTTTAGCACAGTGGTTCTCCATATACGCATCAGCAACCACAGCTAATGACGTCACTGAAACCCTTAACAAAGAGTTGCTGTCTGTTTTGGAATGGGTGGCCAGTAATAAACTGGTCCTGAACATCTCTAAAACTAAGAGCATTGTATTTGGTACAAATAATTCCCTAAGTTCTAGACCTCAGATGAATATGGTAATGAATGGTGTGGCTGTTGAACAAGTTGAGGAGACTAAATTACTTGGTCTAAGGCACTGCATCTTAGTGCTTGAGGCGTCACTACAGACCACCTGGTTCGATTCCAGGCTGTATCACAACCGGCCATGATTGGGAGTCCCATAGGGCGGCGCACAATTGGCCCAGCGTTGTCTGGGTTTGGCCGGTGTAGGCCGTCATTGTAAATAAGAATTTGTTCTTAACTGATTTGCCTAGTTAAATAAAGGTTAAATAAATAAATAAATAAAATAAAAATACCTTCGATTGAAAACTGTCATGGTCAAAACATATAGATTCAATGGTTGTAAACATGGGGAGAGGTTGTTCGTAATAAAGAGATGCTCTGCTTTTATGACACTGCACTCCAAAAATCAAGTCCTGCAGGCTCTAGTTTTGTCTTATCTTGATTATTGTCCAGTCGTGTGGTCGAGTGCTGCAAGGAAAGACCTAGTTAAGCTGCAGCTGGCCCAGAACAGAGCGACACGTCTTGCTCTTCATTGTAATCAGAGGGCTAATATAAATACTATGCATGCCAGTCTCTCTTGGCTAAGAGCTGAGGAGAGACTGACTGCATCACTTCTTCTTTTTATAAGAAACCTGAACATGTTGAAAATTCCAAATTGTTTGCATAGTCAACTTAGACACAGCTCTGACACACACACTTACCCCACCAGACATGCCACCAGGGGTCTTTTCACAGTCCCCAAATCCAGAACAAATTCAAGAAAGCGTACAGTATTATATAGAGCCATTATTGCTCAAATTAACAGCAAACATGGTTTTAAAAAAACAGATAAAGCAACACCTCACGACACAACGCCTCTCCCCTATTTGACCTAGATAGTTTGTATATGTATTGATATGTAGGCTACGTGTGCCATATTTAAATGTATGTAGTTCTGTCCTTGAGTTGTTCTTGTCTATTACTGTTCTGTATTATGTAATGTTTCATGTTTTGTGTGGACCCCAGGAAGAGTAGCTGATGCTTTCGCAACAGCTAATGGGGATCCTAATAAAATACCAAACCTCTCCTCGGGGACCCATAGACTTTTCACAATTTTGTTGTAGCTCTGAACTAGCTCACTTGATTCACCTATTCAAGGTCTTGATAATGAATAATAATTATTTGGGGGTGCTTATACTTGTCCTGTTACACACAGTGTGTAATACATTTTTATTTTTTTGCATATACCAAATCCCCCGAGACACCCGCAGGGAGTGGGGTCACGGCCAGGGTAACCATTGTACAGCGCCCTTGGAGCAATTAGGGTTAAGTGCCTTGCTCAAGGGCACAGCAACAGATTTTAGTTGACAAGTTGAATCAGGTGTGCTAGCTCTGGAATAGATCAAATACATGGAATGACTGGGGTCCAAGATTTCTTTGCCGAGGAGAGGTTTGGAATGACTGGGAGGTTGAGAACCACTGCTTTGTACACTCTTATCCACAGCGACTTACAGCAGCAATTAGGGTTAAGTGCCTTGCTCAAGGGCACAGACAGATTTTTCACCTAGTCGGCTCGGGGATTCGAATCAGCGACCTTTTGGGTCACTGGCCCAACGCTCTTAACCGCTAGGCTACCTTACGCCCTGGATCATGAATGGTCACTTTTCCATCTACTACATTTATCTACCTGAGCAGAGTTTTGCTGAAAAAAGGCTGTCATAATAACATTCTCGTTTTAATCAAAACATATTTACTGAACAATGCGCCCTGCAACAAATACCTTTGAAGTGCAGATAGTTCACAAAAGTAGAGTAACTCCCTCTCTGCTCCCAAGTCAACAGTCATTCATAAAACTAAACATTTCCTCTGAGTGTTGATGGAAGACAGTGTTTCTGATGTCCTGAGTAAGATTCTATCACAGGGATTCAGGGTGCTCGAAATTCTTGCTTTGTGCTATATAGAAACAACAGCAATGCGAGTTTTCATGTTCATCATTTTTTTTATTGATACCAACATAAAGCACCAACAATGACCGGAAGGTACAGACAGGTAAATGTGCATTTTGAGATTAAAGTCACAAATGGGCAACATAGATATACAAAATAAGTGAAATACACATTTTTGTGGACCATATGAACCCACTTCCCTCCCTCCTCCCAAACCCCCAACTAGTTGTCACAATGTGGGGGTTCTACATGTTCAGTCAATAGTTATTACCTGGGGCACAGGTTCTCTTACATGTGTCAGTTACAAAAAGCCTCTCATTGTTTGACTGACACATTTTACACAATGGATTCTTATGTGCTGTCCAGAGATGTAGTAGAGGGTACAAGCATGTCGACACTTTACACACTGTTCTATTTTACAAATAGCTTTTATGTCCCTATTATGGGAGAGACTATAAGGACACAGCTGACGCTTAAACCGACTAGCAAAAAACTAAAATTGACCCTTACCTTAAACAAACCCTTAACCCTGACCCTGACCCTGAATAAATTCTGAAATTAAATATCAGTTGAAACATTAATTGAAACTTTATGAACATTGAATGTGAACATTAAAACATTGAATTTGAACAATATCGCTGAAACATGCATCGCACTAAGCAGATTTCTCCCTGTGTGTGTCCTCTTCACTTCTCATAGCTTCTCTCATGGAAAAGCACTTGCCGCAGCTGTGTGTGTCATCATGTGTTTCTTCAGGGATACATTGAGCCTAAAGCATTCGCCACAATCATGACAGCGGTACGGTTTCTCTCCCGTGTGAGTCCTCATGTGCTCTGTCAGTTTTTCCTTTCGGTTGAAGCACTTCCCTACAATCTTGGCACTGATGCTGTTTGCCTCCTGTGTGAACTTCTTGCATGTGGCGACTTAGATTTAGAACACCCAATCCACACACAGCGCACCTGCACAATGACTTATTCCCTGTGTGACTCGCCATATGCGCTCTCAGGTTTCCCTGCAATGCGTAGCATTTGCCACATTGCTTACAGCTGTGTGGTTTTGCTCCAGTATGGGATGTCATATGGTCTGTCAGGTGCTCCCCTTCCGTGTGTAGCATTTCCCACAGACATTACATTGATGTGGTCGCTCTCCTGTGTGGAGCTTCTTGTGACGACTTAAGTGACTTGGAAATGTAAAGCATCTGGCACAGAAAGGGCACTTGTGTGGCTTCTCCCCTGTGTGTGTTCCTCATGTGAAGTATCAGTCTCGTGTTTAGACCAAAGCATTTGCCACATTCATGGCAGCAGAACGATTTCTCCCCTGTGTGAGTTAGCACATGCATCGTTAGGCTATTCTTGCGGTTGAAGCATTTACCACAGTCTTTGCACTCGTCATGGTTTCTCACCCGTGTGAATTCTCTTGTGGATTTCCAAATGACAAGGTCTGTCATAGGTTGCTGTGCACTCAGTACAACTGTAGAGTCTCTTCCTTGTGTGAGCCCTCGATGGCGCTTTCAACTCACTGGTTGTCTTGCTCTCAGTGCAGATGTAAGAGCTTAGTCCTTTCTTTAACCGTGTTCTCTTTATTTTGAGAGGCTTTTAATTGTGTGAGGGGAGTGTCACCGGTTGATTCTGATATTTCATCAGTCCTCTTCATCGGGATTTGTTTGGATCGGTTCTGCTGCAATGGTGGGAAGGGTGTTCCCAGTTTGGTAAAGTTGTGAGCGCTCGGGTGAGTCCTGAGCACTGTCGCTTTCCACACAGGGGGAAATGAATATGGACTCGATGATCTCTTGATCACTCCACTCCTCCTCACAGAGCTGCTGCTCAGGGGGAACCTCATCTCCAGAGACAGTGAGAGTGAGCTGCGGGGGGTCTGGAAGGAAAGATATTAAATAACTTTCAAGAAAAATCTAGACATTTCAATAAATAATCTCCCTCTGAGACTGTAATGACATGATTATTAGCATCAGTTACATACACAGCATTATATAGGTGCTTTTATTAACGCTGGTGTATTCGAGCTAGGTGCCCCATTCAAATCCCACGGTGAAGTCGGCTCGAAACAAAAGTGACTAATTAGCACGTGGAGTAGGATTCTGTGTTTTCACATGCAAAAGTGATTGCTTTTGATAAAAACGCTTCATCTGCCTTCCAAACTAGTTTGAAAATTATAACATATATTTAAGGGAAAATAGATGTTGTATGTTTCCGGACGATGCACCATGCTGGCTTGTCGACAACATGACCGAGCGGCACAGATTACTGTTCAATTTGAGAAAGGCGCTCCTCCTGCACGGCTTTTGCCTATTCACGTCACGGGCCAAAGACCGGTGCCCAGCGGCTCAGCATAATCCAATCTGCCCAATGAGTGACGTATTTAAAGGGCAGTGACCATGCTGACAGCGTTCCCAAACCCATAACCTAACGTAGTAGCCGATGTGAGTAAGACTTTTAAGCAGGTCAACATTCACAAGGCCGCAGGGCCAGACGGATTACCAGGACGTGTACTCTGAGCATGTGCTGACCAACTGGCAAGTGTCTTCACTGACATTTTCAACATGTCCCCTGACTGAGTCTGTAATACCAACATGATTCAAGCAGACCACCATAGTCCCCGTGCCCAAGGACACTAAGATAACCTGCCTAAATGACTACCGACCCGTAGCACTGACGTCTGTAGCCATGAAGTGCTTTGAAAGGCTGGTCATGGCTCACACTCAACACCATTATCCCGGAAACCCTACACCCACTCCAATTTGCATACCGCCCAAACAGATCCACAGATGATGCAATCTCTATTGCACTCCACACTGCCCTTTCCCACCTGGACAAGAGGAACACCTACGTGAGAATGCTATTCATTGACTACAGCTCAGCATTCAACACCATAGTGCCCTCAAAGCTCATCACTAAGCTAAGGATCCTGGGACTAAACACCTCGCTCTGCAACTGGATCCTGGACTTCCTGACAGGCCGCCCCCAGGTGGTAAGGGTAGGTAACAACACATCTGCCACACTGATCCTCAACACGGGCCCCTTCAGGGGTGCGTGCTCAGTCCCCTCCTGTACTCCCTGTTCACCCATGACTGCATGGCCAGGCATGACTCCAACACCATCATTAAGTTTGCCGAAGACACAACAGTGGTAGGCCTGATCACCGACAACGATGAGACAGCCTATAGGGAGGAGGTCAGAGACCTGGCCGTGTGGTGCCAGGATAACAACCTCTCCCTCAACGTGACCAAGACAAAGGAGATGATTGTGGACTACAGGGAAAATAAAGAGGACTGAGCACGCCCCCATTCTCATCGACGGGGCTGTAGTGGAACAGGTTGAGAGCTTCAAGTTCTTTGGTGTCCACATCACCAACAAACTATCATGGTCCAAACACACCAAGACAGTCGTGAAAAGGTCACGACAAAGCCTATTCCCCCTCAGGAGACTGAAAAGATTTGGCATGGGTCCTCAGATCCTCAAAAAATTATACAGCTGCACCATCGAGAGCATCCTGACTGGTTGCATCACCGCCTGGTATGGCAACTGCTCGGCCTCCGATCGCAAGGCACTACAGAGGGTAGTGCGTACGGCCCAGTACATCACTGGGGCCAAGCTTCCTGCCATCCAGGACCTCTATACCAGGCGGTGTCAGAGGAAGGCCCTCAAAATTGTCAAAGACTCCAGCCACCCTAGTCATAGACTGTTCTCTCTGCTACCGCACGGCAAGCGGTACCAGAGTGCCAAGTCTAGGTCAAAAGACTTCTCAACAGCTTCTACCCCCAAGCCATAAGACTCCTGAACAGCTAATCATGGCTACCCGGACTATTTGCACTGCCCCCCCACCCCCACCCCATATTTTTTATGCTGCTGCTACTCTGTTAATTGTTTATGCAAAGTCACTTTAACTCTACCCACATGTACATATTACTTCAACTACCTCAACTAGCCGGTGCCCCCGCATATTGACTCTGCACCGGTACCCCCTGTATATATAGCCTCCCTACTGTTATTTTTATTTTACTTCTGCTCTTTTTTTCTCAACACTTTTTTGTTGTTGTTTTATTTTACTTTTTTATTAAAAATAAATGCACTGTTGGTTAAGGGCTGTAAGTAAGCATTTCACTGTAATGTCTGCACCTGTTGTATTCGGCGCATGTGGCCAATAAAATGTGATTTGATTTGATTTAATGGATAGCTTGCTGATAGTTTACCCACAGATAGAACAATGAGACAGATATTTCACTGGATGTATAAATGTGAAGATGGAACGAGATTGTTTTAGCCGAGATTCTGCACATTTTCTCATAGATGAAACATTTTATCTCAATATAGTTCTGTTCCCAAAACTATAATCTGTTAAGTAACTATAACTATAACTAAGTTTTGTAGACTTTACACTTCAAATGTTTTTTTAAATGGCGTTGTTTAGAAGGTGCGCAAAGGCGAATTTAGTTATTGCACACGCGTAGGCGTTTCCTAACGGACATATGCAGATATATGCTAAAACACGCCAATAGGATCTCGCTAGCTCGTGCTTGGCTCTGACAACCTCCTTGCTTGTTCTGCCCACTAAAACTAATTTATTCCCACTGGAAACGACAGGCTGTGGTTTATCTTGGTTTACTTAAACAATCTTTCGTTTACCTGCTTTGTGTAATTTTACATCGGGATTAAAAACCGAATCCAGCAGCCTCTGCAGGCGTTGATTCTCCTCCTTTGAACAAAAAATCTCATCCTGGTACTCGGCAAACGCTTTTCCCGCTGCCACGGATATCTCTACGGCCACTGTTGTTAAACGGTCAGAGAAAAACGCTTGCAACAACTGCAACTTTGACATTTTTGGTGGAATGACCGTCGAGGGAGATTCATTCATGCAACACTTCCCGGAAAGAACTGCGTCTAGAACCACAGAGTAAGAGCTGACTGTGTTCATTGGCTGAAAAGAGCTAAACATAAAGTGTGCTACCGCCACCTGGTGCTGTACTGGAGGAGCGCATTGGAACCAACCCAACTCTGTGCTTAAACAACATTTAAATACAGCCAGGGTTGCCATGTCCGGTGTTTTGCCAGAAATTGGGCTACATTTTGGTTATTTTAGGAGATTTGAATCTGGATTGGCTATCCCCGACCTGAGACCTAATTTTAATCTGACTCAATTGATCTCAAAACCCACACAGATGTGAAAAACCCTGTTAACTCTTCATTGATTGATTTAATTCTTACAAATAACCCCCATAAATATTTGTCTAGTGGAGTATTTGCATATGATCTCAGTGATCATTGTCCCATAGCTCTGTCGTAGCCTGCCGCGACCGGGAGACTCATGGGGCGGCACATAATTGGCCCAGCGTCGTGCAGGGTAGGTGAGGGAATGGCCGGCAGGGATGTAGCTCAGTGGGTAGAGCATGTTGCTTGTAACGCCAGGGTAGTGGGTTCGGTCCCTGGGGCCGCTCACATGTAAAATGTATGCAAGCATGACGGTATGTACAGCGTCTGCTAAATGGCATAATGTTTTATTATTATGATGGGGTTGTTGGTTGGTTAATAGTGATGGGGTGGTGGAAAGAGGAGTGTGAGAGGATACTGGAGTGAGTATGGTGTGGCGTGATGCAAATATTGTATGGAAATGAAATGATTTATGATGTATGGTTTTTGTACGATTTTAATAAAAACCCTTAAATCAGAGCATGGCGTTTGCAATGCCTGGGTTGTGGGTTCAATTCCCACGGGGGGCCAGTATGAAAAATAAAATAATGTATGCACACACTAACTGTAATTCGCTCTGGATAAGAGCGTCTGCTAAATGACTAAAATATAAATGTAATTAGATATATACGAAACAGAAAATACTAATCCTCGTTTAATTAAGAAGATACATTTTAAAAAGTTTTCTGCTCAAGGTTTTTTTCTGATTTAGCCACGGTCTCCTGTTTTCCTGACCGAGTTGGCTCTAGAAAATGTGTCCTCCATATCTATTCCTTTGGCAGATAAACACACCTCTTTTAAACAATTCAGAGTCAAAGATAGATCGAACCTTGGTTTTCTTCGGAATTATCTGAGCTCATTCAGAGGAGAAATCAGACCTGGGCCAAAGCAAGGAAAACTGATTCTCTAGTGGACTGGCAATCTTTCAGACAATAGAGAAACAGATGTACTATCTCGATTAAGAAAGCTTAATCAACCTACTTTTTAAGCTCTCTCTCTGACGCTGCTGGTGATCCTTCTGAATTTTGGAAAACAGTAAAGCGTACAAATTGCACGGAAGCGTACAAATTCCTCTTCTTTCCTGCCTAAGCAAGTTCTGTCTGACTGGCATCATAACTGAGAGAGTGATGCTTTTAATCATAATTTTATCTCGGCAGGCTTTTTTATTTGAGAGAAACGGTGGTGTAGTTGACCCTGGTCAGTCAATCGACTGCTCTTCCCTCTGCCAGCCTCTAGCTGACTCAACGGTTAACCCGTCAACTTCTAGTCAATCTTTGTTTTCATTTCAACTATTTACTATCTGTGATGTGCTTGATTCATTGCTTAAGATTGATGTAAAAAAAAAATCCACTGGGGCTGATATTGTCACACCCTGATCTGTTTCACCTGTCTTTGTGATTGTCTCCACCCCCCTCCAGGTGTCGCCCATCTTCCCCATTATCCCCAGTGTATTTATACCTGTGTTCTCTGTTTGTCTGTTGCTGGTTTGTTTTGGCAAGCCAACCAACGTTTTCCCCCCTTGCTCCTGTCGTTCTCAAGTTCCTGGTTTTTACCACCATTCTGCCTGCCTGCCGTTCTGTACCTTGTCACACCACCCTGGATTATTGACCTCTGCCTACCCTGACCCTGAGACTGCCTGCCGTTCTGTACCTTTTGGACTCTGATCTGGATTACTGACCTCTGCCTGTCCTTGACCTGTCGTTTTCCAGCCCCCTGTTTTTGTAATAAACTTTTGTTACTTCAACACAGTCTGCATCTGGGTCTTCTCCTGAAACGTGAAAACCCATATTTTTAACCTGACAACTACATATCTTATACTATCCCCAAGGTTTGGAAGGCGGCCCATGCACTCCCCCTTCACAAAGGTGGTGACCCTTGTGACCTAAATAATTATCGGCCTATTTCTAAACTTTCTTGCCTAGCTAAAATATTAGAATCTTTGATTAATTCTCAGCTAAGATCTTTCTTATCTTTAAAATGTATTCTAAATGTACACTAGGTTATAGCACTATCTCTGCTGCATCCGTATTTATAAATTGTGGTTAATTCTATGGATAAAGGCAACGTTGTGCTGCCCTCTTAATTTACCCGTCAAAGGCTTTCCATACAGTTGATCACTCACTGCTAATTCAGAGGCTTTCCTCAATTGGCCTAGACCAGGCTGTATGTAACTGGTTTAAAAATTACTTGACAGATAGAACTCAATGTATAGCTACTGATCGTGTTAAATCAGGTTTCCTGAATATTACAAAAGGTGTCCTGCAGGGGTCGATTCTGGGTCCTGTCCCTTTCACTGTTTACATTAACAATATTGATTTGTCTGTAAAAAATTGATTGTAACCTTCACTTGTATGCCGATAATACTGTTGTGTATGCTATTGCCCCCACGGTTGACCAGGATCTATCTGAACTACAGTCTGTCTTCATTGTATTACAGAAAGACCTGATTGACCTGAAATTAGTACTGATTGCAGGTAAAAATGATTGAAGCATATGTACTTTGGATGGTGTCCATATTGATAGTGTCCCTGCTTACACATATCTGGGCATCTGGATAGATTAAAAGCTGTCTTTTAAAAAGCATATTGATGAGTTGAGAAACTGAGAATAAACATGTATTTCTTCTATATAAATAGGTATTGCCTCTCGCTAAATAGTAGAAAGCAGATTATTCAGTTAACGTTCCTATCGGTCCTAGATTATGGCAACATCATCTATATGAAAGCAGCTGCCACTTCATTAAAGGCGTTAGATGCAGTTTATCATAGCACACTGCGCTTTATTACGGGTGACAATTTTAGTACTCATCACTTGGTTGGCCCTCTTTGATGTCACGTAGGTTGATACATGG
>NW_025540051.1:0-10204 GCF_020615455.1 Coregonus clupeaformis | reverse complement strand
CTTTATCCTATCCCAGGTATTCCTTAAAGAGGTGGGGTTTCAAATGTCTCCGAAGGTGGTGAGTGACTCGCGCTGTCCTGGCGTCGTGAGGGAGCTTGTTCCACCATTGGGGTGCCAGAGCAGCGAACATTTTGACTGGTATAGTATCTGAAGATTATGCCTTGTTAAATGTTTTCATGAAGAAATGGAATGTTGTTTATGGTAGTATCAAGAGGGAATGTTTTTAGGTGTTAATACCACATACCACAGACAGGGGGGTGGGTTGTAGACAGGGGAGACTGGTGATTGGCCAGAAGAGGGGGCAGCAGTGTTTATAAATAGGGGTTAAACGGTGAGACGTTAGAACGCCATAGCAATTTGGGAGCCGTTCTCCGGACAACGCGTGTCTGTAATTTATGCTGTAACCTCGTGGTATGAATAAAACTTCTAACATGATGCAGCATAACGGACTCTTTGTTGACAGCAGCAAATTGCCACCATTCATCATATACGACATAATGGCGCCCAACGTGGGGCTGGTTTTGCGTCTCCCTCTGTGTTTCAGTCAATCGCCGAGCTAACTCTCTCTGGAGGCATGGAGCGAAGGTGAGTGTTCTTGCTGCTTCGGAGTTTGTTAGAGATTGGATATGACTTGTGTACACTGAGGGGATGTTCCATTATAACCTGGCCTCAGGTGGCGTTGTTTGCTGGGTCGACTGGAGTCTGCTAAAATGTTATTTCATTGGTAACGATAGACAATGATAATTTAGAGCAATAAGTTTATATTTCATTGGTAACGATAGGCAATGATAAGATAGATTTTCATTGGTAACGGGTGACAATGAGGATTTAGAGCATTAAGATAGATTTCATTGGTAACGGGTGACAATGACGATTAAGGCAGATATGCGCATTCTTTAGGGGCACTGGACCGCTTCAAGACCCGCGAGGGGGCCATTTTAGATAATGGGCTGGCAAATCCGTGTTTACGATAGAATGTATATTCGGTGGGTTTCTTTTTTTTAAAGAGAGCTCGGATTAATGAGGTTTATCTGATTGTGATTATGATTTGACTCCGTCCGACGGGATGTTTGATTGGATCTGATTTCTCGTGTAATGGTCATTAGTCTCGGCAACAAAAACGGTAGGAGAAATAGGTTAAAAATAAATAGGCCAGTGCAGGGTATGTTTCTGTGTGGTAGGCTGCAGGTAGCTAGTGGCTAAGGACCAAGGGCTAGTTGTGTTGTGTGCTACAGGCTAACGTATCCTTAGAGATTCCGTTCTGCGACGGGTGAAAGTCTCTCTTAAACTTGTTTATGTGTTTGTAAGTCAGGTTATATGTTTGTGAGCTCTGTTATGTGTAATTGTGTGATTATAAGGTATATAATGGTGACGCTGTAGCGTAATGCTATCGGTCTATTGTGTGGGAAGCATGGGCTTAGGTTGTGCGCATGTGCGTGTGATTTTACGGGGCTAACAACTACGACATGAGGTCGCGTTGAGCCTACAAAACAAAATGGTGGCTTAGGGTCAGAGGTCTTAGGGGTTTCTTTGCAGGGGGTTTAATAGCTACTGAGAAGGAAGGGTGGACACCATCTTTTAAAATCGTTAGAGTGACTTTTATTTGAACGGGAAACTATTTGGCGATATGTAGTAAAGGTATAAATCAAATATATGTTGACGGAGTATAATTAATTAAATTAAAAGACGATTAAAAATTAAATGAAATGGTTTGGAGCGATCTATTTAGTAAATGTATGGGGATGCGTTTAATTTTAAAATGATATTTGCGCATGCGTGGGGATTCTGCAGAACAACACATTGGTTAAACTGCAGGGGGAGACAGAGGGACACAGACGACGAAACAAATAGGCACAAGGAGATTTTAACACGATGATTCTAGTTTAAACGGTGGGGGGTTAAGATGAAACTGGTTTGGGACCTATTGAATTTATAAATTAAATATATGGTAACGGATTAGTCTTAGAGTGAATTAAATAATTAAATAACGAATAAAAATAAATGTTTTTGAGCGTTTTAGTTAGTTTTGAGTTTAGTCTTAGAGGGAAAAGGTAGAACGAATGAATATTGAATGGTTGGAAATACTCAGTGATGGCATGAACTACTAAAAGCTGTTCTTGTGTCTTTATTCCTTGTCATGAGAGACAGGAGAGAGAGGGGGAGCGAGGAGATACAGGAAGTGATCACGTCACGCGGCAGAGGATCAAGTCAAAAAGGTTTTGGTACTGATTATGGTTACAAAATCTTTCCCTAACAGGATATGTGATGTTATGACGATTTTACATAGACTTGGCAAATACTATTTCGATTAAAAATTGCATTTTGGAGGCTATGTGCATCACTGGGGTTTAATTACAGATGTGTTGGGAATCCAGGATGGATTGAGGAGTCTTCTGTACATTTATGATAATTAGAGCTAATAGAGCAAGGGGTTATGGGAATTGGAGTATTGAAGGGTTGTAAGGTTAGAAGGCTTTGTTTTATGGGTATTTTAGTCTGAAGATGACTAACTTGCATTTACTTGCATTTGATGGGTTGTGGTAATATACTCAACACTAATGGATAAATTGGTGACATAGGAATAAAATTGGGTTTAATTATTCAGGATGGTTAATGGATTTGTTTAGGTTATATTAAGAATTACAGGGGGAAGCCTATATAACTTATATAGTCTAAAATAGGATAGTTCACAATAAAGGAATTTAAAAGGGCTTGATATAGGGGAAAAATTGATTAAAATAGTCATTTTTTAATCAAAGTAATCAAAGTAGGGTTAGAGTAGTGTTAGGAGAGACTAATGGCAGAAGTTAGTACACCTTTCTCACATATGGATTCAGCAGAAAGACATCATCCAGCAGGGTGATTATGGCATCAGAGATGAAGACGAATACGAGCAGAAACGACGATGAAGATGAATTCAAAACTCCAGAAGTAAGAAGAACCGACATGTCTGGAAACGAAGAGAAGGAGGTTTAGAAAGATGAAGGGGAAGAGGATGATGGAGAATGAGAGTGATTCATGAGGAGGTCATGGGTGGAGGTGACTCTGTGATCAGAGGGAAGTGGCAAGAGAGGAAAGAAGAAATGGATACTAGAGATTTGATCTCTGATGGAAGTTGAAGATGAAGAAAGCGATGAAGATTTGGAGATTAAAGGTGCTTTATTTTCAAGAGGAGTTTGTCCTACAAGGACTGGCACAGAAGATGATGGAAGATGATAGTTCAAGGACAGAAATTAGAAGATAACCTTTTGAAGAATACTGATAGGTCCACAACGAGAAGAACTGGACGAAGAAAACTCAATCAAATACAACTTATAACTGGTGGTGGAGAAGAAGAAAAGTATGAAGAATCAGAGTGAACCAAATCAACAATCACTGTCACAGCTTCAACTGAACAATATCAAATGCAATTGACTTACCAGCCAAGGGGGGACCAGATGTTCCATATCGACCGCCAGTTTCTGGACAGACACAGAATTGGAGAGAGGGAGAAGAACAAAGAAGAAGGAGGAATATTTCAGCTACACTTTCAGCAACTTTCAGAAGACTGGTATAATTATGGACAGATTGGGTACTTTACCTGTTCATGCAACAAGTTAGGAGGAAGAACAGAGAACATTTTTAAGGAAGATACAGGGCAATTCAAGATCACCTGTTCTCCAGGTGAACACTAAATATTCTAGAGTGCCTAGAATATCCAGAAGGGGGGTATCAGCTGATAGCATCGATTAGAGAAGAAGAGAAAATAACCAACAATTGAAGTAAAAACAACCGACCATTAGAAGTGATAGTGAATGGGGGAAAAACTTATCTGGGTTCAGCCTAAAGAGTTAAACATATCACTCTGTAAAATAAACTAATTAGATTAGGATAGAGATTTGAGGTAGTAAAACAGTTAATCAAAATAGACATACTAATATTAGAAGATACTGTTATTGTAGTGTTGGGAAGAGGAATTGAAGTGTGGCCAATAAGATGCACACTAAATGACTGACTGTCTGGTAGAATATTTTAAGAAGTAGGGTTTTGGGAATCATTTGCTTAAAAGATAATATCATAGGAAGGATGATAATGTATTAGATTGCCTGTTAGACAATCTGTCTGGGAAAAAAACTTAATAGGGGGTGACTGTTATTTTGGGTTATATTCTTACACTAAGAGATTTGAGGTTAGGCTAAAAGGTGTTTAGTCAGGTTTTGCCAAGTGTGTGTAAAGGGAGTCAGAAGCAGGTGGGAAATTTCCCAATCACATATTCTAAAAATTTGGTGGTAAGAGATTTTGTCAATAAATCAGGGAAAAGGTTTTAAATGTTATGAGAGAAAAGATTAGATTAAAATAAGTTAGGAGAACTAGGGGGTGAAGGAACTCTTGAGACAGTAAGCTAAGTTTCAAAGTTAGTAGTAAGACAGAGAGAGAACAGTGAGGAAGGACATTTTAAAGTTTAGTGGGAAGATATGGTAGGAGTTTAAATCGATTAGGAGCAGATGCATTGAGAAAGTATGTGTTGCTGAATGATTTGAGGGTGATTGAGTATCTATATTTACAGTTTCCAGCAGGGAGATCAAGGTCATTATAGGTGTACTTTGTGTAATCAAAAGTTTGAAAGTCAGGGGATTTAGAGATAGGACTGAGATTTGGGGAAAAAGTGACACTAGTGGTGATGGATGGAAGTACAAGGAAGAGTTCAAAGTTTTAGGGGAAAACTGGGGGAAACTAGGAGTAAATAAGGACATTAACACTTCAGTCTATTAGAACAACAGAGAGAAGCAATTTAACTCTTTCAACATTGATAGGTATTAAAGTCATAAATATATTGCATTTGATTATAAGGGAACCAATACAGCACCAATTTTAGGGGGAAAAACACTTATTAGGGGTTTAGGATGGGGACGTTTCTCCCATATGGAGAGATAATTATGGAGAATAAGTGTTGTTATCAGGACCAGGAGTAAAAGGAGGTATAGTTTAGAAGAGGGTTAGAGTGACTGTTCACTTATTTTGCGTAAGGTTACGATAAAGATCAGGGAGAATATGTGTACTTATCTAGTGAAAGCATAGAAATTTGTTCGGTTAAGAATTATTGGTTAAAGGGCTATGTAATTTGTAAGGTGATGCTTATAATGGAAGATTTGAAGTCTGTAAAACTTTCCCACAGTCACAGAGGGAGTTAAGGATAAGTTTATTACAGTAGTCCTCCAATAGGGAATAATCGAATAGGATGTTGGTAGTTTCCCACTAGAGGGAATTAAGGTTTTAATTCATCAACTAAATCAACAACGTTAATGGTAACTTTGGGAAGGGATTAATGATACGATGGTAATAGCAAATGTAGGAAGGATGACAACAACTTTTCTGGAAATTAAAGGAGGCAGCAAGAGAGACTCAGGGGTTTTAGGTTACGACGAATAGGGTTAAAAAGTAGAGCAGATAGTAGTAGAGAGCAATATAGATTAATCTGAAACGGAGAAGAGATTCATCATGGAAGCTGCGGGATGGGGTCTTTTGATTTTGATGACAGAGGGGGGGCATCTGATCATGCTGCTCGTTCCTCTGTTGGGCCAAATTAGAGATAGATTAACTCATTCTGTAAGAATCAGTGAGGAATCTTGAGGGTTGATGTCTGTTGGGGATGCCAGCCCAAGACGTGTTAGACGGTCGCGCGCCTCTGGCGGGTCCTGGGCAGGGTTATGCTTTGTCATGACTGTGGTATCGGCAACAGTCATTGACCGATAAAATAATGTAGTTGTCAGAACAGTAGGGTTTAAGTGTTCTTGGGTAAATGGATTACCCTATGGGAATTGTTAGATGGAGAGTAAAATCAGGTAATAACGGAACCCTGAAGTATTCAGGTGAAACATTGAGGGCTAAAAGTTGTTTTATAAAATATAGGATATAAGGGGTATGTTTATGGGAATATCAGATTGGGATGTTATATGATAACTTTGGATAAGTATGACCTTAAGGGTAGTAATGACAAATAATAGGTTATTTTTATATATCAGGTAGTAAGAAGAGCAGGACTTTGATGGTTAAAAGATTAGTTTTGACTGGACAATGGACTATGGGAATTTAGAGATATTTAGGGGTTTGGAGGTGATAAAGCATATATATACTTATATTAGGGATGGACAGGATTTGGTTACATGTCAACGTTAAAGCTTCCATATGAGGTTTTACTATTAAAAGAGAGCTAGCATCGAACACAGCTAAATCTAGGGTTAAAAGGGTGACATGGCTACATGTTATAGTCTTCAAGCCTATCATTGAAGGGTAGGTTTAAGGGAGAAGGGGTACCTCTTTCATGATATGGTGTAACATTTGGGAAATCTGATAGGATTTGGTTGCAAGATCAGTTAGGCCAGTAGGGGCAGTGATGGGTCAGATTTTAGTGTCAGCTTTGATAACACTGTTTAAGATGTTTGTACTGACTTTTGAGAAAGTTATGAGATTGAGATAGGTTGGAGAAGTGGTGCCTGGAGACAACACTCAGATGCCATTGTTGACTGTTCGGATCTGGACGAAGAGGGACAAGTGGCCTACTGATGGATAAATATCATTTTGGATTATTTGATGATTTTTCAAATTGTTTTTTCAATATTGTATGATTTTTAGTATGATTTATGAATCAAGGGGGAGTAGGTTAATGTGATTCATACATCATTTATAGGTCATTTTTATAGTCTTAAATTGATGTTGAGGTTAATTTCAAAATGTGGTTTTGCAAAAGATACTGTTTGGTCGTTTATTTTCTTGTCATTTCAGAAGCATTTGGGAGAACATGTGGAGATTGGAATACTCAAACAAAAACAATATGAAGGGACAATATGACTGGAGGAGATGAAACAAGGAGGGTGTGGCTGATTCCATCATCAACAAGTCCATTGGAGGAGGAGACTACGGAGGAGATGAAGTGTAGTGGACTACATTCCAGTGTCTGCAATGTGAAATATAGGCATATTTGATGTGTAATACATAATTGTGTCATATTCTTAGGTATTGATTTTAGTAGAATGATGTTTGATGTTATTGAATGCAGATGAGGAACTTAGATGCTTTTGTTTATTTCGATGGGGTTAGGGACAGAAGGTCTAGGAAGGGGAGAGATTCATTGTACGATTCGATGGGTTGACCAGCTGTACAATGGATATTTATGGATAGGATTTTGTTTACATGTGTATTTAGTTGCATCATACTTTCAAATGCATTTACATGAGTTATGAGGTTATCTGGAGTACCGACGGTGGTTGCCTGGGGCAGAGGGACCGTGAGAGAATTTTACTGTCTTGATTGATATGGATGGATGGCTGCTGGACGGTTTTTCGCTCTTACACTCCATAGAGATTTCTTCATATGTCATAGTAATGTATTTACACTTCATAGAGATTTCTTCATATGTCATAGTAATGTGTTCACACTTCATAAACAGTTTGTTCATAATTCACTAGTAATGTGTTCACACTTCATCAACAGTTATTCATATTTCATAAGAAAGGTATTTAGCACTCTAGAGGAGAATGTTTTGGTTTAAGGTTAAAGATACTTAATAAGATAAGTTGTTACTAGTCATAATCCCTATTCTGTTTGGTTTCGAGACGTTTAGTTCGTCTCGAAAGGGGGAATATAGTATCTGAAGATTATGCCTTTGTTAAATGTTTTCACGAAGAAATGGAATGTTGTTTATGGTAGTATCAGGGGAATGTTTTAGGTGTAATACCACATACCACAGACAGGGGGTGGGTTGTAGACAGGGAGACTGGTGATTGGCCAGAAGAGGGGGCAGCAGTGTTTATAAATAGGGGTTAAACGGTGAGACGTTGAACGGCCATAGCAATTTGGGAGCCGTTCTCCGGACAACGCGTGTCTGTAATTTATGCTGTAACCTCGTGGTTGAATAAAACTTCTAACATGATGCAGCATAACGGACTCTTTGTTGACAGCAGCAATTGCCACCATTCATCATATACGACACTGGGCTGAGGCGAACTATGCTTCCCGCAGAGGAAGGGAGCCAAGGAGAGGTAGATAAACGCAATGCCCTCGTTTGGGTGTAGGGACTGATCAGAGCCCCGGTACAGAGATGCGTTCCTCGCTGCTCCAAAGGCAAGCACCATGGTCTTCGTAACGGATGCGGAAGACTTCAACTGGAAGCCAGTGGAGTGTGCGGAGGAGGGGGTGACGTGGAAGAACTTGGGAAGGTTGAACACCAGACGGGCTACTGGCATTCTGGATGGAGTTGCTAGGGGTTTAATGGCACATGCAGGGAGGCCAGCCAACAGCGAGTTGCGCAGTAATCAGAGGGAGATGACAAGTGCCTGGATTAGGACCTGTGCCGCATTCCTGTGTAAGGCAGGGTCGTCTTCGAATGTTAATGTAGTAATGGCTATTGTAGCTGGAAACTGCTGATTTTTTTATGGAATATCTACATAGGCGTACAGAGGGCCCATTATCAGCAACCATCAGTCCTGTGGTTCCAATGGCACGTTGTGTTTGCTAATCCAAGTTGATCATTTATGTAGCACAGCTGAGAAAACTGTTGTGCTGATTAAAGAAGCAATAAAACTGGCCTTCTTGAGACTAGTTGAGTATCTGGAGCATCAGCAATTGTGGAGTTCGATCACAGGCTCAAAATGGCCAGAAACAAATAACTTTCTTCTGATACATCGTCAGAAAAAGCCATATCTCAGACTGCACATCTTAATCTTTTTATTTTATTGGCCATCGAGATCTGAGTGTGTGTGTGTGTGTGTGCATGTCAGAGAGGATATGTAGCTGTCAGCAACTTTTACAATCCATCTCTCTCAACTCTCTCATGCACCGTACTCACGACACACACATATGTTTGTTTTACTATCCTTGTGGGGACCAAACTACTGATTTCCATTCAAAATCCTATTTAACCTAACCCCTAACCCTAACTCACTCACTCTCTCACTCACCCATACTGACACAAACCAGCTAACAGTAGCTCACTATCAAGCTACCTCCTGCTCTTGCTGGTTCAGCTTCAGAGCATGATTAAATCACCATAAAGGCAGACCATATGTTGTTCTACTTCCCCCATCTCTGACAGATGTTCACGAGATGCTGTCAACCCCATTGACAACAGCAGATGCATCACAGTAGGCCTAGCCTATTTACTTCTCAAAAAAGAACCCCCTATATGGCTCTGTCTATGACCACTTCCTGTCACGATCGTCTGAAGGAGGAGACCAATGTGCTAGCGTTCTACAGTGAACATGATGACTTTAATAATCAAAACACGTAACTACAAAACAAAAATGACGAAACGTGAAGTCCAACAGTACATAGACTAACAGGAACACGGAAACAATAACCCACAAAACAAAGGAGAAACACACAGATATATGGCGGTCCCAATCAGAGATAACTTTGGCCGACAGCTGACACTCGTTACCTCCGATTGGGAGTCATAGACCAATCACCATAGACACAAACAAATGAAACTCACCCATCCCCAACACCACCAAATGAAATACACCCAAACAAATGAAAGTGAACAACCCTGGCTCAAATATCAAAGTCCATGGAGCCAGAGTGTCATGATACCCCCTCAAAGGTGCGAACTCCGGCAGCACCAACATCGAGGACTAGGGAGGGGTCTGGGTGGCGATCTGTCACGGTGGCGGCTCTGGCCCGGTCGTGATCCCCACCCCACCACAGTCACAACCTGCTTCAGGTAGCCTCCTCCCAGACCACCCTCCAAACTAACCCCACCTGGGACTAAGGGGCAACACCGGACTAAGGGCAGCATGCCCTAGGGGCGGCACCGGGATAAGGGGCCACACCCGGGATAAGGGGCACCGGGATAAGGGGACAGCACCGGCTGGGGCAGCACCGGGCCTAAGGGGCAGCACCGGGCTAAGGGGCCAGCACGGACTAAGGGGCAGCAACGCCTCAGGGGGGCAGCACCGGACTAAGGGGCAGCACCGGAGCTAAGGGGCACCCGGGCTAGGAGCAGCACCGACTAAAGGGGTGCTCGGACTAAGGGGCATACCGGACTAAGGGGCAGTACCAGGCTGGACTGACTCTGGCGGAGTCGGCCGGACGGCTCTGGCGGATCCCGGTGGGCGGCTCTGGCGGGATCCCGGCTGGACGGCTCTGGCGATCCCGGCTGGACGGCTCTGGCGATCCCGGCTGGGCCGGCTCTCGCGGATCCCGGCTGGGCAGCTCTGCCCGGATCCAC
>NW_025540050.1:0-10206 GCF_020615455.1 Coregonus clupeaformis | reverse complement strand
TTTATTGCATATTCCTTACTCCCGTTGTGTCTGACGCCTGGTCCGTGAGGAGATGAGATGACAGGGATGACTGCAACACAGATTTTGATTTACTGTGCCAGCTGTAGATTCCATTGTCGCTTGCCAATGATCGCTTATAGGATGAGACCAAGAAGAAAGTGATGAACTAACATAATTAACTTGATATTTTAGTGATATAGATAATAATAAACAAAACAGAAACAACTGTGAAGTTCCACGTGTAACAATGACCAATACGAAATAAGAACTCAACACACAAAGGGAAAACAGACAGTTAAAATATAGTTCTGAATCGAGACAACCAATGACAGCTGACACTCATGTCTCGGTGATTGGGAGTCACTTTGGCCAATATAGAAATAAACACAACAGAAAGAACACACTCCTGGCTCAACATATAAATCTAACACATAGAATGAACACACCTGGCTCAACACAAAGATCTCAGAGCCAGGGTGTGGATAGCCATAGTTGTGGTCTCGTGAGGCGACGGCACAAACTGCATCCTCAGGCCCAGAGGCGTGGGCCATTCATCACCCTGACCTCATTGTGAAGCCACATATTTCACCCTCAAGCCTATCCCTCCACCTTCCTCGTCACACCTGTTCTGTCATCCCCACCTCTCCTTATTCATCCCCCTTGTCCCCCACACTCATAATACACGATGGCAGAGATTAAAGAATGACACTCCATCTTGTCGCCTATCCTGTTTGTTCTTTATATATCTCATCTTCTTTTTATTATTCATTTATACAGTTTTTTTATTCTCAGAGAGGCATTTAAATACTAATGGTGAGTGCAGACTAACTATAGACAGAGAGAGAGAAGAGAGAGAGAGACAGAGAGAGAGAGAGAGATAGACAGATAACAGAGAGAGAGAGAGGGGGAGAGAGGAGAGGGAGACGGAGAGTGAGAGAGAAACAGAGAGAAAGAGAGGCAGGAGAAAGGAGATAGGAGAGACAGAGGGTACAGTGGAGGTAGAGGGTAAGGGTGGGGGGGAGAGATCAACATGGCACTAATTGTCTCTCTGCCCCCATGAGGCTCTCATCAAACATTTCACTAACGTAAATCAGTCCACACCAATTTCTTTGTCAAATGAGGCCCTAACCTCAAGAACCCACAGGTAAGAGAGGGGAGGAGATGAGGCCCACACGTGGTGTGCTTGTGTGTGTGTTTCGGTCTGTCTGGGGGGCTCAACTCATCATATTCCACGCTAGTAAACAATTCATCTCTCAATTGCCTGTCCACCAATCATAGTCCACTTACCTTTTGCCACTAGCCAGCACATACTGTATCTGACCAACTCCAATGCTCAAGCTTTCCATGTCACATGGATTTGATGGATATGGTCATTATTATATCTATAGCTCCGCACCGCAACTGGCCTATAGGACTGCAGCAGAAGAGCGAATACCATCATCGACCACATTAATCACTTTTACATTAGTTACTAAACCACCAACCACCAGTCCACACATGCCGCAGCGAGTTCACTAAAGTCACTAATCAACCTAATCTCACCATGGTGAAACGAGACTTCAAAGCTTGAGTGACAGACTTACTTACTTTCTCTAAAATTAATTCAAAGTATAGTGGGAACATCTAAGAAATTACATTAGATGTGATAATATGCCAATATCCCCAGGAGGCCAGTCTGGGAGATTGTTGCCTTTCTACTTACATCATTTATTTATATTTCTCTGTTCATTAGGGCCCCACTTAAAGCACCTCTTATGAGGGGGAGAACAGAATGAGTGTGTGTGAATGAACGAAGGACACTGCTTTATCAGCACTGTGGGGAACGATAGAGAGGGAACAACCTGGAAACAAGATATGGAATGCATGGGGGAGATGGAGTGTGATTGAGAAGGATCGTGATTCTGAAGATGTGTTTACATTCTGATTCTATATCAGATTCATCCATGTGATAGTAAATGTTGTTATCGTATACTATTATATTATAATACATGATCTTATTATATCTTGTTATATGTATATTAGAGATATAAACCGGTTTTGGCCTTGAATTTGATGCTAGGATTGAAGCAGAAAGGATGCAGGAGGCAAACTACTTGCTTACTGTTCTAATTATGTTAGAACTGTTTATAGTAGCAATAAATCTCAGGGGTTTGTGGTATATGGTCAATATAAAATGCTATGGTTGAATCAGGTCACCTTTGCGCAGTCGTAGCGTGGTAAGAACAGCCCTTAGTCAGAATAGGGCCTTATTGCTAATTATCTTATATTCAAAATGTTACCACAACTTTTAGGTATGATCTCACTTTGTCCAGTCAACCCGGCCCTCTCTCCTTTTTTTTCTGTTAGCCTATATAATATAAGATAGTCTCACCTACCTTTCCTTGGTTTAATTATGATGAGGTGTATTTATTATGTGTGTCTCTCAGCAGTGTGGCTTATCATGTTGTAAATTACTGCCTAGTCACAGAGCCTGGGTCTGTCTGTACAGGAGGGAGCAGAGGGGGATAAAAACATGGGAACTCATCACTCTCATTGAATTAACAGTTTCTGTCTATGTCTCCCTTGCTCCTTCTGACACTCTCCCCTCCCTAGCTCTTTCACTGTCTTGATTTTCTTTCTGCCTCTTTCTCTTCGCTCCACCCCTCTCACTCCTCTCTCTTTTCATTGTTTCTATCTCTCTCTGTTGACTTTAATGTTGATTTCAGCATGATGGGGAAGATTTGACCTGTTATTGGCATACGATTGCATCAGAGGTAAAGAGACAACAATATGCATGTTTCATTTAGAGGTGGGGGTGTTAATGAAGGTATGGTATAATTGTATAAGAATGTTGTTCGTTATCACTATATTCATTCATAAGTAGAGCATGCTAT
Source organism: Coregonus clupeaformis (assembly GCF_020615455.1). Lineage (NCBI taxonomy): Eukaryota > Metazoa > Chordata > Actinopteri > Salmoniformes > Salmonidae > Coregonus > Coregonus clupeaformis. The sequence goes on along the minus strand of NW_025540050.1, from coordinate 7,333 downwards.
CTCTCACTGTAACGTGGCACATTTCAGCAAGTGGGGCAGCAGAAGCACCCCTCTAGCTGTGTTTTCAAAGAACGAATAGATGCAAGTACTCAAGAAGCCTTGCTCCACTTCTGCCATTTCTGCCAGCTGTAAGACAAAATTATTTTGTTCGCTACTTCCAGGGTGGAGCCTAGGGACATTCCAAAGGAATGCCTCATTGAAATTCTCCAGCCGCACTTACCATCTTCATGCTCTAATAAAAAGGGGGAGCGCTACTTACTTGTCTTAGAGAGGCTTGTTTACAAAGCAAATGAACAAGCAAACAAAGAAAAGTAGCTTATCACATTAACCCCCAATTAGCATTGTTACTGCAGAAGCAAGCACCCCAGGATTGACACCAGAACATGAATCCATTGAATGGTTTCTCGAATTATTATGGGCATTAAAACCAGCAGTTGGTAAATGAGATGCTAAAGCAAAGTCAGTGTGCACACACTGTTGAGCCACTTGTATAAACACAGACTAGGACTCAAAACAAAGCAGCTGTACATATACTGTACATAGTTTAGACAGACTGCAAACAGCAGTTTTGCCAGCCGGATACTGTATGTATGACTAGAGTATTGGTCTTTCTGTTTTCAGTGTTTAGTCAATACAGAACTCCGATTAACGGAAAGTCTTAAAAGCACGAGACGGAAGTTTAAGAACGAGGGGAGATTAGTTTCAAACAAAACCCATCTCAGCACCCAGGCGATGATGAGACGAGACCAAGGCTGGAATGATGGCAATGTAGAGAAAGGCTATAACAGGAGGTATGCAAATGAAAGACCTTGTGTGTATTTTGTTGCTGTCATCATCCTTCACAGGAAATGATTGTTCATTTGAAAGTGTGTGTGTGTATCTCAGGTTGTGTAGGAGTGAGAGTGAGCGAGCGAGAGACAGAAGGCAATGAAAGTTCTGTTGAGACCTTGTGTTTTGTTGTTTTGTTTATTCTCCTGACTCCCGGTGAATCGCTCAGCAGACAGGTGAGTGTTGCTGAAGGCCATTGGGGTCTCTCAATTGCTCGGGAGAGGGAGACGCCGACAGGGAATGAGACAGGCGAGATGATGGGGTGGGCTCCTTTGGGGAGAGAGCTGTGACACAGAAGGGTATTGCTGTATAAGCAGTCCGTCCAGCTTATCAATTTTATGAAAAGACCTGAGACAGCCTGTCTTATAGTCTCCCCTTTGCCTGTCTCTCTCTCTCTCTCTCGTTGGCGTTCTCTCTGTTCTGTTCTCTCTCAGGTTATGTCTCTACTTTCTTTGTTCGGCCTCACTTTCTCTGTTCATTTTCTGTTTTGTTCTCTGTTATGTCTCAACTCTCTCTGTTCTGTCTCACTCTCTCTGTTATGTTTCACTTTCTGTTCTGTCTCACTCTCTGTTTGTCTTCTCTATTCTTTATTTTTCTCTGTTCTGTCTCTCACTTTCTGTTCTGTCTCCCTTTTCTGTTCTGTCTCCCTTTTTCTGTTCTGTCTCCCTCTCTCTGTCTTGTCTTCTATACCTCTGCTGGTCAATTCAATTCAATTCAATTCAATTCAATGGTTTATTGGCATGACATAACACGTACATATTGCCAAAGTATTGATATTTACAATATTAACATCATTAAAATATCATGAATTTTAATATTGTCAACGGGACAACATAAACAATAATAATTAAGGGTCAAAATAACCATTGAACAATAAATAACATAGAGATGAGATGCAGGTTGGTTGGTCTAAGTCGACACCTGTCCTCATCTAGGCAGGCAGCAATGAAAACATAAAAACCCACAGCTTTCTCGCTGAGATCCTCCCCCACCAGATCGCAGCCTATTCTCATCAGAGATGTCTTTGAAACTGTAAAATTCCAGAAATAATATACCTCTAATTGTTATATTTTTTTATATTTTGTCAGAAAATGTGCAGTTTCGACCTTGTCTGCAATAGTGTAGGGTTGCACAGCCTTTCTCACAGGTAGCCAGGTTTTCTGTGTCTACCCTTCTTACCTATAAAGGCTGTGCTCGCTGGAGCTTCAGGTACTTTGTCAAGGTTTATTCATATATGACTAGTAACCATGGTCAAATAGTTAATAATGGTGTACTGCTCTATTTAGGCCTTGTATAGCACTAAGTTTATTTTCTGTCTCGCCTTTCTGTTCTGTCTCTTTCTTTTTGCCCTGTCTCCTTTCTATGTTCTGTTTCCATCTCTCTTGTTCTGGCTCCCTCTGCTCTGTTTTGTCTCTCTCTCTCTGTTCTGTCTTCTCTCTGTTCTTGTCTCTCTTATATTCTTTTCTTGTTTCTTTGTCCCATTCTCTCCCCTTAATCTCTCTCTCTCTCTCTCTCTCTCTCTCTCCCCCCCCCCAGACCATGGCATGCACACACACACACAAACACACACACACACACACACACACACACATCTCTTTTCACTTTCCATTCACCCACACATGTATCATCATCATCATTCAATGTCTTTCACTAAAATACATCCACATCTTTGCCTATCACACAAAGAACACGATCCCTCCACACAGGTCTCAGAGCAGTTTTCTGGGTTGCTCACTTTTCTCAAGGCAAGGCTGTGCTCAAGAGCCGTATTTGCGCCGCGTTTAAAGGTTTGACTGCAACTGTACAAATAGTTATGCCACGTACTTATTTATTTAGGCTGAGATAGCACTGCATTTTATTTTCTCTGCTCTCACTCTGTTTGTTTGTTCTGTCTCCTCTCTGTTCTGTCTCACTTTTTCTGCTCCTGTCTCCTTCTCTGTTCTGTCTCTCTGTTCTATCTCTGTTTGTTTCTCTGTTCTGGCTTCTTCTGTTCTGTCTCCCCGCTCTGTTCTGTCTCCCTTGCTCTGTTCTGTCTCCTCTCTCTGTTCTGTCTCCCTCTCTGTCTTACTTTCTCTCTGTTTCTGTCTTCTGTTTGTTTTCTTTTCTCTGCTTTTGTCCATTCTCTCCCCACCCCCTCTCTCTCTCTCTCTCTCTCTCTTTTCTGTCTCTCTCTCTCGACCATGGCATGCACACACAACTCTTTTTTTCTCCATCTCACACCCACACATGCTGGTCATCATCATCATCATTCACGTCTTTCACCACACATCCATGCAACTTGTCATCACACAAAAAGAACATTTATTCCTTTCACATACACACACACACACTATCTCACTACAATTCATCCAGAATGCAGATTTTGAGCTGACACTGTTTACTGTTGTTGTTTTCCGGATGAGTGAAATTCTCTTCCTCCCTGGTATTATGATATGAAATTGTTTGTGCTGCAGCAGCGTGAGCCCATATGTAGTGTTTGTCCGCTAGAGGGTGTAGTTGACTGAGCAGAGCGTTTTGGCTGAGTTCCAATGAAGATCAGCATTAAGACAGAGAAGCCAGGTAGAGAGCCGAGAGAGAGAGAGGCTGGGTCTCAATCTCTGGGAGCAAGGAGAAGGTTCATCGGTTTCTCTCAGGGGAAGAGCTGTGGGCTGGACATAGTATACAGTAAAACACAGTAGAACGTAAGAACACGGTAGAACACGGCACACAGGGCTCTTAGTGTAGCACTCAGGACTGCATGGCTATACACACTTTGTGTGGTTAAGAACAGAGTAATCAGGCATAATGAAATGTAGCCTAGTTCCGTACCTATTATTATACACTTCTGCCATTTGGATGCTCCTGTAAGGGTTGGTGAAGGTGTGACCCAGCAGCATATGACAGGCAGGCAGACAGGAAACAAGATCTACTTGTATCCCACAGATACAAAACAACTGGACTTAACATGATAACAGCAGGCATGGGAGCAAATTAAACTCCAACAACAGGCTGACAAAAATGAACACAATATAACCCACGACTTAGCACAAAGAAACAGGGAGAACATTTTTGAAAATTCCACATACTTCTCCTGACTGCAGACACTGATTAGTACTGCTGAGCATAGAGAAATCCAGAGAGAGAAACTGAGCAGACACAGGGAAGGGGTTATAATATAGAACAGGTAGACACAGGTGACACCAATAGGGATCATGATTAGTCCACCTGTGAGCAGAAGGTGCCTAAGGTTGTCGGGGAGACACTTAGTGGATCACTCCGAACCAACATCTCAAAATGCTCATTAGGGTACTGTGAAGGAAACTATTTTCATGCTTTCTAACCTCTGTTTAGGCTTATAATGGTGAGAAGCCAGAGGTGGAGGTGAGCACATGGTGCTGACCACCTTCCTTCATGTTCCTTTACATTTTGGATTTCAAATGAGGAGATAGCTTAATGATCATACACTCACTGCTTTTCATCGCTTTCACTTTCTCTCAAATTCTATCGCTTGTTTTTCTGTATCTTTCTCTCTCTCTCCCTCTCCATCTCTTTCCCTCTACTCTCTCTCTTTCTATCTCTCGCTCCTTCACTCTCACGCAAATAGACACAAGCAGATGTTGGTGCCAGCAGACAGTTTTCATGAAGTGTTACAGGCACTGTTCTTTAATGATGTTTAAGGTGAAAGGCATCTGTACATTGTGGTTGGGAGATTGGACTTGGTACACATTGTGTGTGGTGCATCTGTATGTCTTGTATCTGTGTGTGTGGTTTTGCGGCATTTGGGTATTTTTGTCTATGCTCTGGAGTGAATTTTTTCGATGTCGTATATCTGCATAGTATCTTAATCAGGCACCTATGGTTTTTGTTTCTCTATCAGCAATAGTGTGTCTCTAACAATACGCTGCTGTTCATAGACGGTCATGACCCAAGGCTAGCGTGATATGGACATAGTATTATTTGAACTAGTAATAAACAATTCACATGAAACAACAAACTAAACTTAAACGTGAAGTCCATGCAATAATAAACAACATAACATTTAGATACAGATTTAAATAATTTAGCAGACGCCATCTTTTGAGCGATCACAGGAGCAATTAGGCGGAGCGCTTCTGCCGTGGAGGCGGTATTAATCTTGAGCCAGCAGACGCGAACAGAGCTGATCAGCACAAATTGGTGCAGCCACCTGCAGCCAGTGGAGTAACCACTTACAATTTGGGGGAGGGGTTTAGAAGGATTACTTTATCCTATCCCAGGTATTCTGCAGGGCTTTAAATGTCTCCCAAGGTGGTGAGTGACCATTGGTCTGGCGCCATGAGGGAGTTTTTGCTCACCATTAAAGCCAGACAGCAACAGTTTTGACTGGTCTGAGCGAGCTATGCTTCCGCAGAGTGAAGGAGCCAGCATTGGAGGATGAACGAGGTCGCCCCTGCTTTGGGTGTAGGGACTAGGACTGGTTTCGAAGGTACAGGAGGTGCTGCTCTCTTCACTGCTCCACAGGCACCATGGTCTCATGATGCCTCAACTGGAAGGAGTGGGCGGAGGAGGGGGGTGACGGAGGAGAACTTGGGAAGAACACCAGACGGCTGGGCGCATTCTGGCGGAGTTGTAGGGCTGTTTAATGAACAGGGCAGGGAGGCTGGCGAACAGCGAGCAGAAACCAGACGAGATGACAAGTGCCTGGATTAGGACCTGTACGCCTGTGTAAGGTGCAGGTCCACTTCTCCGAATAAGAAGACATGAACTAAGATGGTCACCAGCCTCTTTGACAAAGGCATGGAGAACGATAGGTTGTTGGTTCAGGGCTACTTTAGTTTTCTGATTTCCTCTGGGAGGAGGACACATGATATCAACCAGATATGTAAGATCACGAAACGGGTGGTCTTTCTTGGGAGGAAGAGTGTGGCTTGCTTTGCTAGTTTAGCTGAGGCATTCAACATCCATACTGATACATGTCTGCCAGACATGCAGAGAAACATTCTGGCCACCTGGCTATTGTATGGAAAGAGGATAAGTTGTGTATCAACCAGCGTAGCAATGATAGGGAAAGGCCATGTGAGGATATGACAGAGCCAAGTGACTTGGTGTATAGGGAGAAAAGGAGAGGGCCTAGAACTGAGCTCCCCATGGGGGGACACTAGTGGTGAGAGCACGCAGGCGGAGATGAAGCCGCCATCGCCACTTGGTAGGAGCTAGACTGTCAGGTAGGACGAAACTAGGAGTGAGCCGCGCCGGAGATGCCCAGCTCGGAGAGGGTGGGAGAGGAGATCTGATGGTTCACAGTATCAAAGGCAGGAAACAGGTCTAGAAGGACAAGAGCAGAGAAGAGAGAGTTAGCTTAGTAGTGCGGAGAGCCCTCCGTGGACACATGAGGGAGAAGAATTTCAGTTGAACACTCCAGTCCTGAAACCTGATTATTTGACGAAGGCCATTCTGAGAGAGATAGCAAGAGTTGGCTAAAGACGGCACGCTGAAGAAGTTTTGGTTGCAGTGCAGAAGGATACTGGTCTGTAGTTGTTGACATCAGGTAATGAAAGTGTTGGTTTTTTTGAGAAGGGGAGCAACTCGCTTCTCTTGAAGACGAAGGGCGATGTCAAAGAAGGTCAAGGATGAGTTGATCTTCAGCGAGGTGAGGTAGGGAAGAAGGTCACCGGAGATGGTCTGGAGAAGGGAGGGTGGGAGGTCACGGGCAGGTTATTGGGCGGCCTGCAGTCACAAGTCGCAGGATTTAATCTGAGAGAGAAGGGGGGAGGAAAGAAGTCAAAGCATAGGTAGGCAGTGTGAGCAGGACCAGCAGTAAACATGACTTGAATGCAAACCAGGATCGGATGTCGCTAACCTTCTTTTCAAAGTGACACTTAAGTCATCCACAGAGAGAGAGTAGGGGGGGAGGCAGATTCAGAGGAAGGAAAATGTGGCAAAGAGCTTCCTAGGGTTAGAGGCAGATGCTTGGAATTTAGAGTGGTGGAAGGTGGCCTTGTCAGCAGAAACAGATGTGAAGAATGTGAGGGTGGAGGGAGGAAAACATTGTGGCCTCAGGGAGTTTAGTTTTCTTCCACTTTCGGTCCCGCTGCCCGGAGCTCTGTTCTGTGAGTTCAGAACAGAGTCAGGCTACCTGGGAGCTGGAGGGGAGGACCAGAGCGGTCATGGGAGGATAGGGGGATTATTAGAGAGATTATCAAAGGACAGAAAGGGAGAAGAGGAGGGTTGAGGAGGCAGAATCAGAGATTGAAGGAGAAGGATTGAGCAGAGGAAGAGATGATAGGATGGAAGAGAGAGAGTAGTGTAGTAGAGAGAGCGGTTGCTATGTATGTATATGACAATACTGTGTAGGGGCAGAGTGAGTAGTGTGGAAGGAGAGCTTGTAGAGAAAAGGAAACAAAGTAGTGGTTCGGAGACATGGGTGAGGGGGAGTTGCAGTGACACAGGAGGAGCAGCATCTAGTGAAGATGAGGTCGAAGCGCATTGCCTGCCTTGTGAGTAGGGGGACGGTGAGAGGGTGAGGTTGTACATACTACACAGAACA
>NW_025540049.1:0-10222 GCF_020615455.1 Coregonus clupeaformis | reverse complement strand
TCAACTGCATGTGTTTTGTTTGAGCAGTTATTACACCTGACCAATTGTATATGTTAACATATAGACTAATATGCTATAAATTGTGTTCTTACACTGGTACAGTTATGCCCTATGAGAGATGTACAACTGCGCATGTGCGAAAATAAACAAAGGGCATTTTTCCCGCGTTCTGGTTAAAACACCAACGATGAACATGTGTGTTTATTCCTCCGTTAAGTAAGCCGGTATTCCTGTCCTGAAGATGACCGCACCAACAGGTTATGGGCCCAGGAGGGAACATGGAAGCCGATGGAATAGATTATGTTTCGACGGAGATGAAAAAAAACTACGAGTTATGGGAGACGAAGTTTTGGGACACTTGCGTTTGCTAGGGCTAAAGGCCACCATATTGAGCGTGGATGAAGATGAAGAAGACGGAGAGAAAAATGAAGAAGCCTACGCCCGAATTGATACAGGTTTTGGATGATAAAAGTCTTTCCCTGATAATGAGAGAAGCAGCAGATGATGGGAGAAAAGCGTTGAAGATATTGAGGGAACATTATGCAGGTAAAAGGAAGCCACGTGGATTAGCCTCTACACTGAGCTAACTTCTCTTCAGAAAGCCAGTGACGAAAGTGTTACGGATTATATCATTCGTGCTGAGACGGCTATTACAGCACTGAGGAATGCTGAAGAGACTTTAAGTGACGGGCTGTTGATTGCAATGATTCTGAAAGGTTTGCCCGAATCATTTAAGCCGTTTGCCATCCACATAACGCAGAGTGACGAGCCAACAACTTATGGCAAGTTCAAAACCAAGTTGAGGAGCTATGAAAGCACCGAGAAGTTTAGCGCCATTTCCACTGACGACAACGTGATGAAGGCAAGTAACAATAAAGTTAGCTGGCCAAAGAGGAAGAGATAAAGGGACCGAGATAACCTGTTCAACTGTGGCCAGAAAGGGCACAAGGCCCGGGAATGTACTGTTACTGGAGAGCACAGAGAACGGAGACAGTGGTGTAGTTTATTGCCAAGCGCTCCACTCATACTGACGCAAATTGCAGACGAAAAGGAAGAGACAATGTGAAACAAGCAACAGATGCTGAAGGCCACACATTTGCATTCAAAATAAGTGACTGTCAGCTTCGTGGACTGAAACATAAAGGGCTGATGGTTGATACGGGAGCAACGTCACATATAGTCACGGACATCGGGAAGTTTAAGGAGTTTGACGAGACTTTCAAACCGGAAAAACATTCCGTGGAGCTGCTGATGGAACAAGAACGAATGGTGTCGCGGAGAGGAGAGGTGCAGGGAGGTTTACCTGAGAGACAACACGGGTCGTCGGGTGAAAACAACGCTGACGAAGGCGCTGTACGTGCCATCGTTTCCACAGGACATTTTCTCTGTTAAAGCAGCGACAGCCAACGGAGCTCAGTCAACTTTCGACAGGGGTGTAACAAGCTCATCCACAAGAACGGTACCACTTTTGACATCGAGGAGTACGATAGACTTTACTATCTTAACACTGTAAGTGATGAAAATGATGATGGATGTCATGGGTGCTATGATATTCACACATGGCACAAAAATTCTTGGCCACTGTAATTTTGAGGATGTGTCAAAGTTAGAAAAATGTGACAGAGGGAATGAAAATCACAGGTAAGATTGACAAATCTACCTCAACTGTGAAATCTGCACACAGGGAAAATTTGTTCAGAGCAGAAACAGAGAGCCTGATGAAAAGGCAAAAGCAGCTCTTGAGCTTGTGCACACTGATTTGGCTGGCCTATTGAGCCAGAGGCGAAAGATGGGTTCAGATATACTCTAGCATTTACGGATGATTATTCAGGGGCAGTTTTTGTGTATTTCCTAAAAGCAAAAGTGATATAAAAGCTACTGAGAAGTTTATTGCTGATGTGGCCCTTTATGGAAAAAATAAAGTGTGTCAGGTCAGATAATGGCACAGAGTACACAGCCAAAGAGTTCCAGTCACTGCTCAGTAAGAATGCCATAAGACATGAAATTTCAGCCCCCTTACTCACCCCATCAAATGGGACCGCTGAGAGAAATTGGAGAACACTGTTTGAAATGGCAAGATGCATGCTACTTGAGAGCAACCTACCAAAGAAATTGTGGACATATGCTGTAATGACTGCTGCAGTAATTCGCAATAGGTGTTACAATAAGCGTGTAGGACAGACTCCACACTACATGTTTACTGGGAGAAAGCCTGATCTTTCAAAGATGAAAGAATTTGGATCTGTTTGCTATGCATACAGACAGAACAAGAAAAAGTTGGACTCAAGATGCGAAAAGGGTATTTTTGTCGGGTATGATAAAAATAGTCCAGCATACCCTAGTCTACTACCCAGACACTGGAAAAGTTCTTAAAAACAGATTAGTCAAGTTCGTTACAAAAGGTGTAGTCGAACGCCAAACTCAGACAGATTTGGAAATGAGTGATGATCTTCGTGGGGAGAGATTTCAATCCCCCATGCCAAAAGCCAAGATGGCAGATCAAAATTCGAAGAGACACAAGATGTGCAAATCGAGACTTCAGATAGTCAGAGTCCACGCTATCCAGACAGAGAGAGAGAAGAAGCCACAGTACTTAAAAGACTATGAGTGTAAAGTGAAGTGTGATGACCAGATACCACCTAGTGTTGACTACTGCTACAGAGTAATGTGCAATGCACCACAAACCTTCAAAGAAGCAATGATTTCACCAAAATCAGAGATTTGGGCTACTGCTATGAAGGAGGAGATGGATTCCCTTAGGGAAAATGATACATTCACATTGACCACACTGCCAGAGGGTAAAAATGCAGTGGGGGGCAGGTGGGTCTATCGCGGTCAAAAACAATTCAGATGAGACTAGACATACAAGGCAAGATATGTTGCAAAGGGATATAGTCAAGTGGCAGAATAGACTATAAGGAGACTTTTTCTCCAACTGCAAATATGACATCAGTACGTTGTTTGATGCAGCTAGCAGCTCAGTATGACTTAGAGTTACATCAGATGGATGTCAAAACAGCATATCTACATGCTCCTATTGACTGTGAAGTGTACATGGAGCAACCAGAGGGTTTTGAAGTCAGGTCAGATACAGGTGAGCAACTAGTCTGCAAACTGAACAAGTCACTGTACGGCCTGAAACAGTCAGGAAGGAACTGGAACAAAATGTTGCATGATCACCTTAGTGAAAATGGTTTTACACAGAACCCAGCTGATCACTGTGTTTACAACAAACAAACTGCAACAGAAAGGATCATTTTGATAATTTGGGTCGATGATCTAATTATCGCTGCTAGCGATATTGACTCACTCACAAGTGTAAAAGAAATGTTAAATGAAAAATTCAAAATGAAAAATTCTTGGGTTAGTATGTTTGGAATGTAAACTGACATTTGTGAGATGTACTTAACTGTAAGCTAAATGTGTTGATAGTTAGTTGAATACGACTTGTACAGTATAAGAGCAAGTGGGGGTGTTAACATATAGACTAATATGCTATAAATTGTGTTCTTACACTGGTACAGTTATGCCCTATGAGAGATGTACAACTGCGCATGTGAAAAATAAACAAAGGGCATTTTTCTCGCGTTCTGGTTAAAACACCAACGATGAACATGTGTGTTTATTCCTCCGTTAAGTAAGCCGGTATTCCTGTCCTGAAGATGACCGCACCAACAGTATAATAGACTAGTACCAAAGACAGTACAGTGTGAAGATAGGCAGAAACTGCTTCTCCAATATAAATCCCCGATAACGCATGTAGGCGAAGTCATGGCAACGTTGGCTCGCTTAACTCATGCGCAGAAATACGTAATTGGGTCTAATGGTCTTCTCACGCTGTACTGCACATGTGCAGACCGTTATGTCAAAGGCACTCTTTGATATAAAGTTGTTTTTGACAAAAATGAAAACGTGTCAGTGTGCACTTTCACGAGGTTGTAGTAATACCATGTTCAACTACTTAAGACGATGTCTCGACTCCAGGTTGTGCCTTTAGATTTCGAGAAAATGTACAACAAATGAATATATTTTTTTACTTCTCTCATTGACTTCATAAACCCCAAACCCCGGTCTTGTCTGCTTGGCCTGTTTTGCAAGCGTTCCCAGATGTTGCGCCTCTGGGTTTAGAAACTCTTTGCCTAATGCTCCCTTGAAAAAATATCCCGCCTCACGGAAGAATCACTATGGTGACGAGAGTGTTTGGTGGATGTTCTATCAGTGAAACAACAGGTACGTTCAGTTTTCAACCCTGAAAAGCACCCACATCTGCAACGAATAAAAACGTGTGTTGTTTATGAGCTAACGTTACAAATCGAAACTAAAACAACTGTTTGATGAAGTTTGATAACAAGCTAGCTAACGACGTTAGCTGTTTTTCTTGCTAGCTCTTTCTCTCTGCTAGCTGCTAGCTTCACTCTTTCTTGCTAACCCGTCCCTAGCTAGTTGCTTACTTTCCTGTCAACCAACAGTAGCTGCACATGCACAAAGTTGTCTTGCTTTAGCTTTGTTTCATTTGGTTCTTTTCATTATCATATGGACAACATTGCATCTTTGAAATGCAAGCGTTTAACGTTACATATCTGATGTGATATGAATTGTGATATTGTTTCCTATCTTCTTCAGCCCTGTTTTTAATGGAGAAGTGATGAAGTGGCACACTCTGCATCAGAGACATTCACAGACAGTCAAAGTATTAGGCTTGGTGGGGGACTCAGGTGCAGAGACGGACACACGGACAACAGAGGGTGAATTAGGATGTCGTTTATTCAGCGTGAATTGGCAGAGAGAAACAGTTCAGGTGGAATAGCTTGACCGGGGTAGAGCTGAGTGAGGGAGAGCCAGTAGTCCGGAGAGCTGGATGACGAGGATATCAGACAACAGATGAGCAGGTTGCGGCGTGGGGAATGGCAGGTAGGCAGGCAGCAGGAACAGACGGGATCTGGTCGAAGGAGAGACAGGTTGCAAAACGTGGCAGAAACAACTATAATGCTGAGATAGTAACAACTAGACTGAGATTGCTGTACGGGGCCAAGTTACCACAGGTAGTGTAGCAACGAACTGGCGCTGGAGAGGTGTCCAGCCCGGGTAGATAACTGCTGGTTGATTGATGACAATGAGCCGCAGCTGGAAGTAACGGAGCATGAGAGAGAATGGCCACGCCTTGACCTAGATCTTCCGACTGGGCTGCACAGCAGGGGTGAGACAGACACAGACACACACACACACAGGGGAAAAAGGAAAGGGACAAGCGGAACCGGACCAACAGTGCCAACCGGAACAGTAGCCCCCTCAACGGGCGCCACCCGCGTCACCCACCCGGCTTGTCAGGTGGTCCCTATGGGAAGTCAGCCACCAGCTGCGGATCCAGTATAAATCGTCGGGGAATCCAGGACCTCTCCTCGGGACCGTATCCCTCCCAGTCCACCAGGTACTGAAGCCCTCTACCACGCCTCCGGACGCCAGCAGTCTCCGCACCGTGCAGGCTGGATGGTCCACAATACGCGGTGGCGGAGGGGGATCCACAGGCGGACACAAAGGGCTGGAGGAGACCAGCTTCAGCTGGGACACGTGAAATGTGGATGGACTCTCATGGCCTGGGAAGCTTCAACTGAACAGCCGAAGGGTTGATGATGGAGTCGATCTCGAAAGGGACCCAAATACCGGGGCGACAGCTTACGGGAGTCAGTGCGCAAGGGGGATGTTGCTGGAGGAGAGCCAGACTCGCTGACCAGGCTGGAACTGGGGAGCGACTACCCTGTGCCTGTCCTCCACCCTCTTGTTACGCTCTGCTATCCGTAGAAGGGCCCTCACGGGTGTCCACCCACACCTTGCGGCAGCGACGAAGGTTATCCTGAACTGACGGGACGGCTAACTCCCTTTCTTGAGACGGGAACAATGGCGGTTGGTACCCCAAAGCCGCCTCAAAAGGTGAGAGGCCGGTGGCAGATGAGGTGAGGGAATTGTGGGCATATTCGACCCACGGGAGATGTTTGGCCCAGGTGGACTGGTTCTGGGATGTCACACACCGTAGAGCAGCCTCCAGGTCTGATTGGTCCTCTCAGTCTGGCCATTGGACTGGGGATGGAAACCTGATGAGAGAGCTGACAGAGGCTTTCAGAGCCGAACAAAACTCCTTCCATACCCGAGAAATGAACTGTGGACCTCTATCGACACTATGTCCACAGGGATTCCATGGGGACGGAATACATGTAGGACAAAGAGGTCGGCTGTCTCACTGGCAGACGGTAATTTTGGTAATGCAACAAAATGGGCAGATTTAGAGAATCTGTCCACGATGGTGAGTATGGTGTCATTACCCTCAGACATAGGAAGTCCAGTGACGAAGTCCAAGGCCACGTGAGACCAAGGACGACTCGGGACTGGGAGAGGCCGCAGCAGGCCCGAAGGAGCCCTGTGGGAAGCCTTACTTTGGGCACAGATGGAACAGGCCGCCACGTACTCCCGGACGTCAGCCTCGGCGGATGGCCACCAAAAAGTGCCTCTAAGTAGCGACAGTGTACGGTTCATACCAGGGCGGCAGGAGAATCGTGAGGTGTGGATCCAGTTGAGCACTTGCGGCCGCACGGCTGCGGGAACATAGAGAAGGTCGGGGGGCCATCGGGCCGGTCCAGGTTCCAACTCTTGTGCCGATCGGACGAGGTACTCGATTTCCCAGTGAACAGCCGCCACCAAACAGGAAGCGGGCAGAACAGGTTCAGGATTGCTGAAGTCTTCATTGTCTGTAAACTGGCGAGAGAGAGAGCATCAGGCTTGACATTACGTGTGCCAGGACGATATGTTAAAATAAACTTGAACCTGCTGAAGAACAGAGCCCATCTGGCCTGGCGGGAGTTCAGCCTCTTGGATGACTGGATGTAAGCCAGGTTCTTGTGGTCTGTCCAGACTATGAAGGGTTGCTCTGCTCCGTCTAGCCAGTGCCTCCACTCCTCCAACGCCAACTTGACAGCAAGCAACTCCCGGTTACCCACGTCGTAGTTCTTCTCAGCAGGGGTCAATCTCCTGGAGAAAAAGGCCACAGGATGGAGCTTCTGGTCCGTGGGGAACGTTGTCGACAGGACTGCCCCCCACCCCCGAATCAGAAGGCGTCACTTCCACAATAAACTGAAAACTAGTGTCTGGATGAATAAGAACAGGTGAGGTGGTGAACAGTTCTTCAATGTACTCACAGCTGACTCGGCCTCAGGCGTCCACAGGAATGGCACCTTAGGGGAGGTGAGCTTGGTCAGGGGGGCAACCACTCGGCTGAAACCCCTGATGAAGCGGCGGTAGAAGTTGGCGAGCCCAGGAAGCGTTGTAGCTGCTTCCGAGACGTGGGGTGGCCACTCCACAACCGCTCTGATCTTGTCAGGGTCTGGGTGACACTTGTCCCCGCTCGATAATAAAGCCCAAAAAAGGGACGGACTGCCGGTGGAACTCACATTTTCTGCTTTCACATACAGTTTATTTTCCATGAGGCGTTGGAGAACCAGACGGACGTGGGAGAGACGTGTTCATCCTGTGACTTAGAGAATATTAGAATGTCATCCAAATAGACAAACACAAAACGGTGTAGAAAATCCCTCAACACACCGTTAACCATGGCCTGAAACACACTGCTGGGGCAAGTTAGTGAGACCGAATGGCATGACTAGGTATTCAAAGTGTCCGAGAGGGGTATTGAACCCAGTCTTCCATTCGTCTCCCGGCCTGATCCTAACGAGGTGGTAGCGTTACGTAGGTCGAGTTTGGTAAACACGGTGGCACCATGAAGGGGGTTCAAATGCTGAGTTGATGAGAGGCAGGGGGGTACGTATTTCTGACTGTGATGTTATTAAGTCCTCTGTAGTCAATGCAGGGGCGTAATGTTTTGTCCTTCTTCTCAACAAAAAAGAACCCAGCACCAACAGCGGAAGATGAGGGACGAATGATGCCAGAGGTTAGGGAGTCGCCTATGTAGGTTTCCATAGCTTCTCTCTCAGGACGGGACAGATTGAAAAGCCGACTGGACGGCAAAGGGGCTCCAGGCAGTAACTCAATAGCGCAATCGTATGGCCTATGAGGTGGTAGTGAGAGTGCTTTGGATTTACTGAATACCTCGGCCAGGTCCAGGTACCCTCAGGGACTGAAGAGAGGTCTGGGGTTTTGACAGGGGAAGCAGGGGGACCTACCGAGGGCGGAATAGCCGACCCAAGGCAAACAGAATGGCAGTGAGTGCTCCAACTGTGTATTTTGTGGTTTTGCCAGTCAATATGGGGGTTGTGAATGCTAAGCCAAGGGAAACCGAGGATAAGGGGAGGCCGAGGAGGAGACTACTTTAAACTGGATGGTTTCTTTGTGATTGCCGGACAGCATGAGAGAAACGGGGACAGTTTGATGGGTGATGTTGGCAAACTGATGGCCGCCAATAGCGGTTACTGTTATAGGCTTAGGCAGGGGCTTAACAGGGATCTCAGCCTGAGTGACCAGGTTAACGTCAAGGAAACTATCCTCAGCACCAGAGTCGATGAGAGCAGCTAGTGGGAGAGATAGATTCCTGAACTGGACTGTAGCTGGGATAACTAGACGGGGTGCTGTGGGCATTGAGTCAGGTGTAGCACTCGCAAGTATGCCCACTTTTACCTGCGAGCTTGGTCTTTTGGGCGAACCGGACAGTTAACCAGGAAATGAGTGCGGTCCCCACAGTACATGCACTCCACCAGCCCGCATCGCCGTTCCTTTTCGGCAGGGGACAGACGAGCACGGCCCAGCTGCATGGGCTCGCTCTAGTTCCGTGGAGGGATCCGCTGCGGTGTGGACCCGACCGCCCTCTCCTGTCTCTCTCTCCCGTAGCCTGTTGTCTATTCCTGTAGCAAGGGAAACGAGAACATGAAGGTTAGCAGGCTCATCACGAACAGCTAGTTCATTCTTAATCGTGTCACTTAGACCGTTAACAAACGCTCCCTGAAGAGCTTCGGTCATTCCACTTGGAATCGGGCTGCCAAGGTCCAAAAATCAATGGCGTATTCAGCCACGCTTACCCGTGCCGGCCGTCGTAGCTTCAATAGTCTCTCTTTGTGGCGGTCCCGGCATGGTCCGGGTGATCAAACACAACTTTCAATTGAGAGGAAAAATCGTCAAACGACAGGCTGGCAATCTGCTGAGGAACAAGCCGCTCTGCCCAAATCAAAGCTTTGCCCTCATTAACCCCAGTGCGTAATGTACCTTTGAGGATTCCGTGGAGAAAGACAGGGGCTTCTGTTGGAACACCAAGCGGCACTGAAGCAGGAAACCACGGCATTTGTTCAGGTCCCCGGTGAAAGGTTCGGGTGAGGTTGTAGGGGGTTCCCAAGGGCAGGAGCGGAAGCCGAGCCTGGAGCCACTGTAGGAGGAACAGGCGGAGGAGAAGCAGAGGGAGGAAGGGTAGTGAGTGTTACCAGGTTAGCTACCTGAGAGGTGAGATGAGATACTTGATCCAACAACTGCTGGTTGTTATCCACAAGAGTCCGGATGAGTTGGCCGTGTTGTCCCAATAACATTCCCTGTGAATGGAGGGCGCGTTGTACGCCATCACCCGTTGTTTCATGTGGCACTCTCTGCTGAGTCCATGTTTGGCCAGTTCGTTCTATTAGGCTTGGTGGGGGGACTCAGGTGCAGAGACGGACACACGGACAACAGAGGGTGAATTAGGATGTCGTTTATTCAGCGTGAATTGGCAGAGAGAAACAGTTCAGGGTGGAATAGCTTCAGACCGGGGTAGGAGCTGAGTGAGGGGAGAGCCAGTAGTCCGGAGAGCTGGATGACGAGGATATCAGACAACAGATGAGCAGGTTGCGGCATGGGAATGGCAGGTAGGCAGGCAGCAGGAACAGACGGGATCTGGTCGAAGGAGAGACAGGTTACAAAACGTGGCAGAAACAACTATAATGCTGAGATAGTAACAACTAGACTGAGATTGCTGTACGGGGCCAAGTTACCACAGGTAGTGTAGGAACGAACTGGCGCTGGAGAGGTGTCCAGCCCGGGTAGATAACTGCTGGTTGATTGATGACAATGAGCCGCAGCTGGAAGTAACGGAGCATGAGAGAGAATGGCCACGCCCCCTGACCTAGATCCTCTGACTGAGCTGCACAGCAGGGGAGACAGACACAGACCACACACACACAGGGGAAAAGGAAAAGGGAAACAAGCGGGAACCGGACCAACAGTGCCGAACCGTAACACAAAGGAAGAAGACCCCTCTTCC
>NW_025540048.1:0-10233 GCF_020615455.1 Coregonus clupeaformis | reverse complement strand
ATGATAGTTCCTTAGTAATGTGGACATCGAAGAACTTGAAGCTCTCGACCTGTTCCACATAAGCCCCGTCGATGTGGATGGGGGTGTGCTCGGCCTTCCGATTCCTGTAGTCCACGATCAGCTCCTTTATCTTGCTGCTGTTGAGGGAGAGGTTGTTGTCCTGGCACAACACTGCCAGTTCTCTGACCTCCTCCCTGTAGGCTGTCTCCTCGTCGTCGGTGATCAGGCCTACCACCGTCGTGTCTTCTGCAAACGTAATGATAAGCCCTGCCACATCCGACGAGCGTCAGAGTCGGTGTAGTATGACTCGATCTTGGTTCTATATTGACACTTTGCCTGTTTGATGGTTTGTCGGAGGGCTTAGCAGTATTTCTTATAAGAGTCCCCTCACTGTGGGGACAATGTTGTCGATGCACTTATTAATGAAGCCGGTGACTGATGTGGTAAACTCCTCAATGCCATCGGATGAATCCCGGAACATATTCCAGTCTGTGCTAGCGAAACAGTCCTGTAGTTTAGCATCTGCTTCATCGGACCACTTCTGTATTGAGCACATCACTGGTACTTCCTGTTTCAGTTTTTGCTTGTAAGCAGGAATCAGGAGGATAGAGTTATGATCAGATGTGCCAAATGGAAGGGAGAGCTTTGTATGCGTCTTTGTGTGTACAGTAAAGTTGATCTAGAGTTTTTTCACCTCTAGTTGCACAGGTCACATGCTGGTAAAAATGAGGTAAAATGAATTTCTGTTTTCCTGCATTAAAGTCACTGGCCACTAGGAGCACTGCCTCTGGGTGAGCATGTTCTTGTTTGCTTATGGCCCTATACAGCTCGTTGAGTGCAGTCTTAGTCAAGCATTGGTTTGTGGTGGTAAATAGCTATGAAAAATATTTCCATGAGAATTGTGGAAATTCAGTTGTGTGGTCTCTAGCATTGCTTCAAGTTTGACCTGTGTCATCATATGAAAACCTTGCCATGCAAAAAGCTACGCTTGTTTTTGCTGAGCCCACATATGAATGGGGTTATGAATGGTAATCGAATAGACCTCGAAGATTCAGAGCTCATTGTCAGAATATTATTGATTAGAGGTGACACAAACACACACACACGCACACAACCACACGCACACACACAAACACGCACACAACCCCACACACACACATTCACGCACACACACACGCACACACACACACACACACACAGACAGACTCTCTCTCTCTAATAGCACTATTATCTTGCTCGGAATGATTGTTGTCATGATATTCCATTAACAAAGTCAACGAGACAGAGGCTCTTTGCTCTTGAGACTCCTGGCCGTGATAATCTAATCCCTGGCCACAGAACTCTATTTAAAGAGCAAACTAATCTCATCAGATTATACCTGGCCGACTACCACAAAATCACCCAATTCATGCTCAATGGCCATGGGAAGATACAGGAGGGCCGTGTTCATATGAGCATGACGCATAAAATGTTTTAAAACATTTAGTAACAGAAAACGAAAATGTCTGTTTCTTATTGGACAAGTCGAGGTAGTCCCTCCCTGGTTCAGTCTGTTTTCTCCTGTTTGGTGCCTAATGAACACGACCCTTGCTATTAAGGCAGAAAGGGAGTCAGTTTACAGGGGACTGCAGGCAGGTGTCATTGGCCCAGATAATGCGGACAATTGTGAAGTGAACACTTGTATTGTCTGCAGCCTGTTCCGTTGTGCTGCTATGTTACAGTGGTCCTGTGTCTCTGTGGATCTTTACAGTCAGTGTACCACCACTACCTTATACTGTATGTCTTCAACTGTCTTCAGCTGTGCCAATATGTTATTCTCTCCTCTCCTCGGTGCTCGTCTATTCTGGTCTAAATCACCTCATTCTGTGCAGTGACATGAGTTCTAAGTAGGCTACTGTATTGCTCTGTGCATGGTGCTGTAGCACTGAGCTGCTCTGTGTGTTGTGTTCCACTGTGGTGTCCCATGCTGCTGATTTACACATAATATACACCCACACCTATGTCTGCTGTTATATGCTGCTCTCTACAGTCATGAAGCCCTTCTCTGTGCTTATGGACACATAGATAAGACAAACACACAGACATACAGATGTCGGATCTTAATTTGACCAGTTTCTCACAGCAGAAAAATAATCCTGCAGCAACAGGCAATGTGAATTATTGTGTGGATTATAATAATACATTTGAATACATTTTCTGTTAGGGGAAATCAAGTCTGACATTTTAAAAGTGGAAATCGCAAACTTTAGAAGCCTTTTTAAACCTTGAATACAGTACTACACGTTTGCATTTCCTGCTGTGCAGGACATTTCCTGCAACAAGGGTGATCCAATTAAGATCCTACACCTGTACAGGTCTTGTTGATGTTCCTATCAATGCATCCTCACACACTATATACGAGAGACCATGCTAGACAGCCAGCCTATATGCTGCAAAAGCACACACACACACACACCACACACACACACACACACACACACACACACACACACACACACACACACACACACACACACACACACACACACACACACACACACACACACACACACTCACACACACACACACACACACACACACACACACACACACACACACACACACACACACACACACACACACACACACACACACACACACACACACACACACACACACACACACACACACACACACACGCAGGAGTCATACACATCTTACTATATCTTATATCATCTCTTTGTCCTGATAACCTGAGGTGCAACACTCAACAGTTGTGTGTCTTTTGTTTGTGTGTTATGTAAAGAAGGGCACTAGACTGGTCCAATGTGAAAATAATAAAAGGAGTAGTAATCCTTTGCTTATTTGTTGTGTAACAGGGCTGAGGGTTTAGCGGCGCTCGGGCAGACAGAGAGAGACGCACACAGCCCAGGTCTCTGTCGTCACGGCAACCTGGTGGCCCGCCTGGCAGGTGAATCCCGTTGGAATCACTGAGCCCCTTCAATGACTGTCTTGAGTTCTCCAGAGACGTGTAGTCATGCTGTAATCACTACTGTTTACAGTATGGTTATGTTCAGCTGTGTGTGTTCAGCTTAGCTGTGCACAGTAGTCCGCTCAACCCTCTGATGACATCATTGTCTATGTTACCTTACCTTAACTCATCGTTTACCTCGTTTACCTTCACATTACCTTACTATCTAAAACAAGTGCAGAAATGTCATTATCTCGCCCCAGGTTTATTTATAATATACCCCACCAGGACACTAACATCCTGTTATAGGTGACTGGTACACTGTTAAAATAAAGTGTTTTGTAACACTAAAACTAGTGGCAACTAAGCTGCCACCAACGTCGAAACCTTAACTTTAGTTGTAAGGGGTTATGAGACAGATTTAATGTGTACTGAAACATTCATCCTAAGGTGTTCTGAAACATGACATGGTATTTTGTAACACCACTTAATCAAGAGTTGGGCAACACCTTGCAAGAGACTGCGAGTCCTAACCCGGAAAAGGTTGAATACACTATTAGGGTGTTTCAAGTCCTGTTTAGTGCAGAATTGGATCTCTTCTCCTTAGGTGTCGTTTCCTCCCTCTAAAGCTCCTAAAAACTATTATGGTGTTTCGAATCTTGTCTAGTGCAAAATAAGATCCCTTCTTCTGGAGTTTCCAAATACTGTAAATGGGAGTCCCTCCTCTTATTTACATTTTAGTCATTTAGCAGACGCTCTTATCCAGAGCGACTTACAGTTAGTGAATATATTTTTTATTAAATTTTTTTCATACTGGTCCCCCGTGGGAATCGAACCCACAACCCTGGCGTTGCAAACGCCATGCTCTATCAACTGAGCTACATCCCTGCCGGCCATTCCCTCCCCTACCCTGGACAACTGTGCGCTGCCCATGAGTCTCCCGGTCGCGGTCGGCTGCGACAGAGCCTGGATTCGAACCAGGATCTTTAGTGGCACAGGTAGCACTGCTATGCATTGCCTTAGACCACTGCGCCACTCAGGAGATCCTATTGTATATTTGCTCTTATATGGTGTGCTGATAAGCTCCTCATTGGTCATTCCAAAAGGTCAAATGTACAGTATTATGCTCAAACAAAGGATACAAAAAAATATAGTTTTGTGAAAATACATATTAATTTGTTTGTCCAGGATAATAATTAATGAGCACAAAATGTATTTTTCAAGACATGATTTTGAAGCTTCAAATGCTTTATATTTTCTTTGCAAATGTATTTGTTCTGTTACCTCATGACCTCTGCTGCTATAACTGACATAGCCCTAAATATTTTGATTGTAACAATTTATAATCTCACAATGGGCCTGGCAACTGTAGCCTATAATTAGCGCCATTGTCTACCCTAGGAAAAGTATTACATTCCCAGTGTCTTCTTTCAAATGTTAATTAATCAATCAATATTTACTATATAAACCATTGGCATTTCAAAACCATTTGATTGTATCAGAGACACAGTTTGCCAAAATATGCTTTTTGTGTTTTGATGCTGCATTTTACATGCACTGAAACACCAATATTTATGTGTTTCAGAGTACTTCCATTCTATTTAAAAATACATTGTGTATTATAACACTTACATTGGGTTTACATTCAAACACCGTCCATAGACTTACAACCCCTTGCCACTATGTCAGCATTTCCCAAACTCGGTCCCGGGGACCCCAAGGGGTACACGTTTTGTTTTTTGCCCTAGCACTACACAGCTAATTCATATAATCAACTCATCAGTAAGCTTTGATTATTTGAATCAGTTGTGTAGTGCTAGGGCAAAAACCAAAACGTGCACCCGTTGGGGTCCCCAGGACCGAGTTGGGAAACGCTGCCCTACGTCCTATGCACTTCTGAAGATCTGAGAGGATGTCTAAGCAATGTAGTGAACATTTCACCTAGCTTATCAAAGGGCAAGATAGATTTAGAACCATATCACTCATGTCAATCAAATCCTCTCCGATCACAACAGTTAATTGTACCTTTAATTCAACAGGGAGCCCGACATTTTACAATTTCACACATTCTACAAAATAAAAGAGAATAAAAAAATACAAGTGCATAGGGCACATGGGTCAATTTGGGATTGGGCAATGGTATTTCAGAGGGCACTGGTAGTCATTGTAGGAGACGCTATGGCTCTAGTGTACTCTGTCACTGGCAGGTTGTGGCTCCAGGCTCAAGTCAATCCTAGTCAACAGTAACTAATAAGCAGACCAGCTCAGGTCCCGCTCTCTCTCAGAGAACAAAGCAGAGTGGAAACCTCGAGGGACTTGAGGCAGACCAACATATTGTGCTGGTCCTTCTGGATAAGACATGTCCTTTGAAACCACCTGTGACCGACATCACTACGTCCTTACTACTACTTGTTTTTAACCTCTTATATCTGAACTTTGACCTATAGCATTTCAAGTGGAAGGGGACTCTAAATCAGACCATTTGAATGTATCTGTATTAACAAATCCCATGCAACATGAGGAAATATTTGGGTAGATACAGTATGAAACTATGTTGAGTCATGATGTTATATGCTAACACACAGTGACTGTGGCGTTATACTGTGTTGCCTTTGAGATGCAGAAAGAGCTCCTGTCTTCAACATGCATGTAGCATCCATAAGCCATAAGCTGACAGAAAGAGGAAGCCTCTGAAATACTAATCCTATCAGATTCTCCCCCATAGTAGTTTTCTGGGCTAGGAGTGTTTGGAGATTGGAGAGCATGTAGGATTTCCTTGCTGTGGTTGGAGCCTGCGGTTTACCCTCTCTCTCTCTGTCTATCTCTCTCTCTCTCTCTCAATCATTCTCTCTGTCTATATCTTTCTCTTTCTCTCCTCTTTCTATTTAACTTAATCTCTCTTGTTTTCTCTTTCGCTTGCTTTCTCATACTCTCTCTCTCTCTCTCTCTCTCTCTCTCTCTCTCTCTGTCTCTCTCTTCTTCTCAATTACTCTTTCTCTCTCTTTCAACCCCCCTCCCCTCTCCCTTGCCCTTGCTCTTTTCAGAGGGAGCTTTCACTACTGCTTTCATTCTTAGTTTATACTTTCCACTTGGTGAGTTAACAAGCAAGGCTGATGTTCACCAACGGTAATCTGTCAGCCCTGTAAAGACATGACCCAGATGTCCAAGGTTCTACTATCAATCACATTATTATGCACATTGTAATGTCTCGTAGGCAGTTTGAAGGAACTATTTTGCATGCAGCTTCCTTGTAAACAGATCTGGGTTCAAATACTATTGTAAATCATTTCAAATACTTTATCTGAGCTTGATTGATCTTGCCTGGCTCAGTCGACCAATAGAGTAGTCCCAAAACACCAAACCTTGCCATTCTGGCACTCCTGGCAGGTTAGAGCAAACGCTCAAGGTATTCGAAAGATTTCAAATAGTATTTGAACCCAGGTCTGCTTGTGAACTCCTTGTAAAGTCCTGTGTGAAACTGTGAAATATCAAACACTTGTTATTCCCCTAAAGTAGTGGTTTTCCTGTGTGTTGGTTCTGACTTATTGTTGTTGGCTCGGATGCCTCGGGCAGATGTTTCTTTCTGTTCCCAGTCTAATAGTGAGGTGGACTCCGTGACACAATAACAAAGTGTTTGTGGCGAAGAAATTGGACTTCACCCACTGGTTATTTTATTTAGGTTGCACCTCTTTGTGTTATTGTATTTGTTTCGAACAGTTTGAGCCAAGTTAGTGTTTGAGCATCCACAGTCTCCATTGAGCTATGAGGAGTTCTTGGTGAAAACACTCCCATATCCTTCCCAGTCAGTGTGCGTATTTGAGAGAGAGAGAGAGATAATCAAAATGTCTCAATCTCAATGCCTCCCTTCTCCTATCCATCCCTATTTGTCCTATCTCTTCATCTCATCCTCTGATGCACTTCCCTTTCTATAATGTACTCATGCTATGTTATCGTCAGGTTTTACTTCAAGTTAGACTGCAAGAGAGTGATGGATTCCAAATTAAAAAGGATTAGAACGGAATAGACAAACATAGAAAAGACAGAGTAGAAACCCTGGCACAGCTATACATTGATAATGTCCTTCTTTCCATCCATTCTTTATGTTCCTGGTTTGTTTGTGTGTGCGTGCGTTTGTGTGTGTGCATGCGCATTTGTGGCCACGTGTGTGTGTTGCTGTGGGGCTGGCTGGAAGTGTCTCTCGTGGGCCTGCACAGCAGAGGGGGAATGCACAGGGAGTTCAGTGGAATAATTGCATTCCAGAGAGGCTAATTTCAGTTGCTGTTCCAGGGTTTATTCTGGGCTGCCTACATAGGGGGGCATAGGGAGAGAAGACCCTGGGACAGACCCTGGGATGGAGGTTCCATATCATCGCATCCTACAACTCCACCACTACTCTCTCCCTTGCCTCAGTCACAACTAGTCCATAAGAAACCTGTTAGAACTGGTTTGGCAAAGAACTCAATACGAAATGACCAAAACAAACAAATGCATCTTATCACTGTCCAAGTGTGTTTCTACAGTGCCTTGAAAAAGTATTCATCCCCCTTGGCATTTTTCCTATTTTGTTGCATTACAACCTGTAATTTAAAAGGATTTTTATTTGGATTTCATGTAATGGACAAACACAAAATTACTTGTTTCAAAAAACTCTACAAAATAAATAACGGAAAAGTTTTGCGTGCATATGTATTCACCCCCTTTGCTATAAATAAGATCTGGTGCAACCAATTACCTTCAGAAGTCATATAATTAGTTAAATAAAGTCCACCTGTGTGCAATCTAAGTGTCACATGATCTGTCACATGATCTCAGTATATATACACCTGTTCTGAAAGTCCCCAGAGTCTGCAACACCACTAAGCAAGGGGCACCACCAAGCAAGCGGCACCATGATGACCAAGGAGCTCAGGTTTCAGTTACCAGTTACCGGCACCATGATGACCAAGGATCAGGTTTGGGTTATAAAAAAATATCTGAAACATCCCAGGGAGTACCATTAAATCCATTATTAAAAACAGGAAAGAATATGGCACCACAACAAACCTGCCAAGAGAGGGCTGCCCACCAAAACTCACGGACCAGGCAAGGAGGGCATTAATCAGAGAGGCAACAAAGAGACCAAAGATAACCCTGAAGGAGCTGCAAAGCTCCACAGCGGAGATTGGAGTATCTGTCCATAGGACCACTTTAAGCCGTGCACTCCACAGAGCTGGGCTTTACGGAAGAGTGACCAGAAAAAAGCCATTGCTTAAAGAAAAAAATAAGCAAACACATTTAGTGTTCGCCAAAAGGCATGTGGGAGACTCCCCAAACATATGGAAGAAGGTGAGACAAAAAATTGAGCTTTTTGGCCATCAAGGAAAACGCTATGTCTGGCGCAAACCCAACACCTCTCATCACCCAGAGAACACCATCCCCACAGTGAAGCATGGTGGTGGCAGCATCATGCTGTGGGGATGTTTTTCATCGGCAGGGACTGGGAAACTGGTCAGAATTGAAGGAATGATGGATGTCGCTAAATACAGGGAAATTCTTGAGGGAAACCTGTTTCAGTCTTCCAGAGATTTGAGACTGGGACGGAGGTTCAACTTCCAGCAGGACAATGACCCTAAGCATACTGCTAAAGCAACACTCGAGAGGTTTAAGGGGAAACATTTAAATGTCTTGGAATGGCCTAGTCAAAGCCCAGACCTCAATCCAATTGAGAAGCTGTGGTATGACTTAAAGATTGCTGTATACCAGCGGAACCCATCCAACTTGAAGGAGCTGGAGTAGTTTTTCCTTGAAGAATGGGCAAAAATCCCAGTGGCTAGATGTGCCAAGCTTATAGAGACATACCCCAAGAGACTTGCAGCTGTAAATGCTGCAAAAGGTGGCTCTACAAAGTATTGACTTTGGGGGGGTGAATAGTTATGCACGTTCAAGTTTTCTGTTTTTTTTAATCTTATTTGTTGTTTGTTTCACCCCCCAAAATATTTTACATCTTCAAAGTGGTAGGCATATTGTGTAAATCAAATGATACAAACCCCTAAAAAAATCAATTTTAATTCCAGGTTGTAAGGCAACAAAATAGGAACAATGCCAAGGGGGTGAATACTTTCACAAGCCACTGTAGTTCAAACAACTTCTATTTTTGTCTTAATTTCTCTGTAAAACCAGATGTCTTGTCTTCAGAGCTTAAACCGGATTTCTTGTCTTATTTGTAAGACAATCCTACATTCACGCTAGCTCTTTAGCATTCTCTCAGTTAGAGCTTGCAATTGCCAGGGACCTCACGATACGATACATAGGTGCTGATACGATATGTATTGCGATTCTCACGATTCTATATGTATTGCGACTCGACACTGTGATGTTATTGCGATTTGATGTTACGAACATATTGTTCACTGTATCTGCTGCAGAGAGACAAGAGATAGCATGAGAAAACTAGTTTTGATCGGTCAGGGAAATAAAAGTGCTGAAAACATGTTGGCTCACTATTTAAAAGGAGAACAAGCTATAGGATGGAAAATACCAGAGTTTGGCGCAGGTGCAGCCGACTAGCGCTAGTAATCAATAGAAAAAACTATAAAAATGACTGCGGTCTCCGTAATAGCCGTCCGATTAGCAACAACAACAAAAATATAAATACAAGTGTTCTCCTCCGCTCCTGACCGCATGTGCTGCCATAGAAATAGAATGAATAGAATGGGTGTCCCCATTCAAGTCAATGATGGCATAATGGGTGGACTGGCGACCATTGTGAGTGTATCCATAGGGGCAAAGCAGGAAATAAAAGCAGGAAGTGTACCCATCAATATTTGCTGTTATTTGTTGATTCAACTCAACTGACATTACAAAAAATACGTTCCATTCCATGAGCCACATCAGTCTACATCATTTGAATGAACATTCGACATTACCGTGGAAATTATTGCATCACAATACCAGGAAGCTATTGCGAGTGTACCCATGGGTTTACCATTCTATATTACCATGGAAATTATTGCATCCCAATACCAGGCAGCTATTGCAAGTGTACCCATGGGTTTACCATTAAAATGTCCAGGGTTATAGGTTCCAAGTGTTTTCTATTTATTCTATTTCTATGTGTACTGCTCCTGCATTGTGGAGGTCATTGTCTAGGCAACCGACGACTTGTTTGCTACAACACCTTGCTTATTTCAGCAGAAACTGACTAAATCGCCCGGCCGTCCTTTCTTCAGTCAGCTGTTAAATGATGCAATAATTTCCATGGTAATGTAGAATTTTCATTCAAATGATGTAAACTGATGTGGCCA
>NW_025540047.1:0-10240 GCF_020615455.1 Coregonus clupeaformis | reverse complement strand
TCGTGTAATGTGAGATACAGTGGGGAAAAAAAAGTATTTAGTCAGCCACCAATTGCTTTAAGTTCTCCCACTTAAAAAGATGAGAGAGGCCTGTAATTTTTACCTCATAGGTACCGTCAACATGACAGACAAATTGAGGAAAAAAATTCCAGAAAATCACATTGTAGGATTTTTTATGAATTTATTTGCAAATTATGGTGGAAAATAAAATATTTGGTCACCTACAAATAAGCAAGATTTCTGCTCTTACAGACCTGTAACTTCTTCTTTAAGAGGGCCTCCTCTGCTCCTCACTGGGTACCTGTATTATTGGCACCTGTTTGAAACTTGTTATCAGTATAAAAGACACCTGTCCACAACCCTCAAACAGTCACACTCCAAACTCCACTATGGCCAAGACCAAAAGAGCTGTCAAAAGGACACCAGAAACAAAATTGTAGACCTCGCACGAGGCTGGGGAAGACTGAATCTGCAATAGGTAAGCAGCTTGGTTTGAAGAAATCAACTGTGGGAGCAATTATTAGGAAATGGAAGACATACAAGACCACTGATAATCTCTCCCCTCGATCTCAGGGGCTCCACCAAGATCCCACCCCTTGGGGTCAAAAGATCACAAGAACGGTGAGCAAAAATCCCAGAACCACACGGGGGACCTAGTGAATGACCTGCAGAGAGCTGGGACCAAAGTAACAAAGCCTACCATCAGCAGTAACACACGCTCATGGGGACTCAAATCCTGCAGTGCCAGACGTGTCCCCCCTGCTTAAGCCAGTACATGTCCAGGCCCGTCACCAGTTTGCTAGAGTGCATTTGGATGATCCAGAAGAGGATTGGGAGAATGTCATATGGTCAGAATGAAACCAAAATGAACTTTTTTGGTAAAACTCAACTTGTCGTGTTTGGAGGACAAGAATGCTGAGTTGCATCCAAAGTACCCCATACCTAATGCTGAAGCATGGGGGATTTGGAAACATCATGCTTTGGGGCTAGGACCAGGACGACTGATTAGCTTAAAGGAAAGAATGGGGCCTAGTTTATGTAAATGAGATTTTGAGTGAAACCTCCTTCCATCAGCAAAGAAGGGCATTGAAGATGAAACATGGCTTCGGTCTTTCCAGCATGACAATGATCCCAAACACACCGCCCGGGCACTAAGGAGTGGCTTCGTAAGAAGCCTTTCAAAGGGTCCCTGGAGTGGCCTTGCCATTAGTCTCCAGATCTCAACCCCCATAGAAAATCTTTGGAGGGAGTTTGAAAGTCCGTGTTGCCCAGCAACACCACAAAACATCACTGCTCTAGAGGAGATCTGCATGGAGGAATGGGCTAAAATACCAGCAACAGTGTGTAGTAAACCTTGTGAAGACTTACAGAAAACGTTTGACCTGTGTCATTGCCAACCAAAGGGTATATAACAAAGTATTGAGAAACTTTGTTATTGACCAAATACTTATTTTCCACCATAATTTGCAAATAACCATTAAAATCCTACAATGTGATTTTCTGGATTTTTTTTTCTAATTTTGTCTGTCATAGTTGACTTGTACCTATGATGAAAAATTACAGGCCTCATCTTTTTAAGTGGGAGACACAGCACAATTGGTAGCTGACTAAATACTTTTTTTCCCCACTGTACGTGGCTTATTTAACTCTGTTTCCTACTATAGGCGGTTGGCTGCCTAGTGATTGCAACATTGTAACTCTCCTGATGTGAATAGTTGTCAACGATGTTCCCCCGTTTCCAAGTGCTACTGAATAAGCGCAACTAAATTAACCAATTGCACACGATGCACATCATTACTTCGAGCTCTATCAATCCATTTCCAAATATTTTATACATGACACGGGGGCAACATATGCTGATCTTGCCTGGGGCAGCAGCAGACCTTGCTAGGACCGGGCCTGACGAACACAATAATTTGCCTCTAATTTACTTTGCATTTGCATGCCAGACTTTGGCTTGGTCAGCAAGCGTCCTCTTAAGTCAAAACATTAGCAATCACTTGGGAGCGCTGCATCACGCTCTCTACTTTGTCCTCAATAAGGGCTATGATCTTGACTCTGGTCTTTACTTCTGTTTTGGAGAAAAGAAACCCCTCTCAGCAGGTACACTGGAAACAGGGATAATCTCAACAAAATGCGTCAATTTTGGAGCACATCAACTGGTATTTCCATCGTGCCAGACAATTTGGCCGGCAACAATTTTCTCGACTCTTTTTATTTATTTTTAAATCGTAAAGCAGGCATTTACCATTTGTCGGAAATTCCTGGCAACTTGAATTTGAATAATTAGCTATTGATCAGCCATCATAAGACAACTGGCTAGGTTGGAGCGAAAAACTACAGGAGAGTGGCTCTCCAGGAACAAGGAGTTGGACAGCCCTGGTGTGAGGCTATACCAATGTTTTATTAGTTAGCTAGGGTTCGAAGTAGGTTATCTAGCCGTCTTATTTGCATTCCAATGCCTAATTGATTTCATAAACTATTGGTGATATATGCTGTAGGTTCGAAGCAACCCAAGATGATGAACACTCACTAGATGGGACAATGTGATGAACATGGCCCAGAGGAAGCCAGCTGTTCTCAACCACCCGCATTTGCCCCATTCGTCCAAGAGCTCACAGAGTTTGAATGAATACCTCTAGTGAGTTGCAATTTCACACACAACACCAACCTGATATGTCCCTTGTCACCCTGTCTTTATACCCACAGTGCTGTCATTCTATTAATGTATTTTTCTGCTTGTCCTAGGGGTGAGAAGAGCTGACAAATCAGAACTGAGGATGATTGTTATGGAGCCCCATGAGGATCACCCTGATGCTCGCTGACTCTCTCTCCTGCCCAAACTTTCCATTTCTGTTTCCGCCCTCTGAACCCCCTTACCCCCAAATATTTGTTCTAACTGACAGACCTAGGATTGTACTCGAATCCCAATTTTAACTCCATCTCCTCTCTCTCACCAATATAGTTTTTAAATTAGTGTTGTAATGATGCTCTTTAGTTTGGTTACATGTGTTGCAACTGTTTATTTACTTCTATTTCCAATTCTGTTAATTTGTTTATTTACCAATTAGAATAAATACATTTTATGTACAAAATGTATTGTTCATCTTACATTTTGATTTCTAAGGAGACATTTCATAGAGTTGCCGGCTTAATCTGATTATTTTGCTTTACAGCAAAGATGCTGTAATTCATTTCACAGTACCTTCTTTTCCTTACTTTCGCCAAAACATTACAGCATCCCTCAAATGTACAGCGGGGTTGAGGTGGGATATGTTTTTGCAGTATGAAAATAGTATAAAATATTTTACAGCATCTCTGCTGTAAAGCAAAATTAAAGTATTAAGCTGGCAACTCTGGTCAGTATAATGCTGTACATTTACAGGGAAACATTGTACAATGTAAGTTAATCTATTCATTGCTTGAGGTGTCAGCTGTAAGTGCTACCTAATGTCCATGGTACAAGGCGTCCACATGACAGCTCTCACACAGCCAGCATTCCAGCTACCAAGCTAGTTATGTAGAATTGGCTGGAAAGTGAGGCTAGTTGTCAAGGTAAATGTTAGCTGTTTTCTTCAGCTGCTTATGCTCCATGCCAGAGTTAGTTAGCTATTCGTGTCAGTTTCAATGTGAACATTATTGTTCTGGTTGCAAAATATGCACGGTGTGGTTTAAGTAGCCAACTAACAACAATGCACGAGCTCGTCTAGCTAGCTACATTCCAGCTCACAGCGTGTAAAAAACTCAATGATATTTCGAACGGGATAGCGCGGGAGAATGGTTCTTGTGCTGATTAGTAGCTGTAACAGCTAATTAGTTCGCTAACCAATACACAACATTGAGGTCTGATCAAGCCAAGCCAATCATAATCGAACAATGACATTTGCACATTACCATTTTTAGTTCAGGACCTGGCGAAGGCTGTAGTGAGGTTGCTAACCAATTAGTGCTAGCTAACGTTACTGTCGCTAGCAAGCATTTCCCCATCTTCTCTAGCTAGCAGATAGGCCTACCCATTAGAAAAGATCTGGCTTGAAGGTGTTGTTTAACGTTACTTCCCTTAAAAAGGCACGATAAAACACAATTGAGATGGCTAGTTTGCTTCTAAGCTGATACATTCGCCCCGTAGAAACCGTCCTGTTTCTCGCAAACACAAATGTGTTGTTCTGTCCGCATCTCTAGGTAGTTAGCTAGCTGAACGGCAAAGCTAACGTTACACGAGACAGGCCACAAGTCAACACTCGCAGTCCGCATCCTCTACACCCTCCACACACAACCTGTACGGCTACGCTTTATGGATGCTTTGGGGATACATTCACTCTATATATGAAATAACATATCTAAATATATATTGGCAGCTCATTCAAAGGCTTATTGTGGATGTATATACACAAAAACACTAAAGCTGGGGTTACCTGCACATGATCCGCCATTTTGCTCCATTCATGCTCCTCTCTCACTCCCCCCAGACAAAGTGAATGCACACAGATTTTCCACATTCACTAAGCATTTCGCAACTCGCGAGTCGCGCAATCGTTGGGAACCCCAAAGTGCAACTTTACAGAATAAAAAAATTGCGTAAAATAAAATACTGCTCACTAAAGCAAACCGGCTCTTTGTTTACTGGCTCTTAAAGGGAAACTGCTTTATTCTTGCTAGTTTCTGTTCTCGAATTAGTTTAATCAAACAGTATATAAAGGGTTGGTGAGTGTGGCACTGCATGTTAAATAGTAGTTAAATACGGTAGATGTAGTATTCCAGTGCTATGTATGTCTGCTTTGGGGATTGGGGACATAAATGTTGTAAAACCCTTTGCCCTTTAATAATGCTTTAGCTTCACAGTCTAGAGCCAACTTGGAAGTGTTCAGGTCTCTCAGGTATGGTTACACATCAACGAGCATGGATTCAAACTACCTTTACACTTCAAAGCCCATTTTGACCTCATTCTTCTTGCAGATATCCATTCGAGTTACGTGCCCAGTTTGTTTGACCAAGATTTGAACCTCTCTCCAGGTTCCAAGCACATAAAACCAACTAAACAAAACCTGTTTAGGTGGCTCAGGAACCAATGGGAGCCAACACAAGTTCTCAGGTCTCAGGTAAGGTTACTTAGATCCCTCTGTTACACTATTATATTATCATAGATGGACAGCAGTAGGCCTAAACAACATCATTCTGAGTGAGGTCAGCCCACATGGTGCTATTCTCAGGAATATGGATTTCCAGGACAGTTCCATGTTTTCCAATTTGATGACACCCCCTCAACAGTCTATGCTATCCTTTCAGTTGAATTAAAAAAGAAAAGTGCCTGCTTTATGACTACAGGATAATAGATGGTAAATGTCATCATGTCTCAATGGGAAGGTATGTGGGTGAGATGGGGGTACACCCTGGTGTTGTCCAGTCACAGTCCCATTCACCTGTCTGCAGGCAGCAGGAGACTTCTGGCTGGGGGAGGGAGAGAGATGGCTGGTCTTATGGATGTTTTATTTTCACCCACATTACTAGCCTCTCTTCTCTCTCTCTCTGCTCTCTCTCTTGTCTCTCGCTCGCTCGACTCTCTCTCAATTCAATTCAATTCAATTTAAGGGCTTTATTGGCATGAAATGTATGTTAACATCCAAAGCAAGTGAAGTAGATAGTAAACAAAAATGAAATAAACAATAAATATTAACAGTAAAACATTACACTCAGAAGTTTCAAAAGAATAAAGACATTTAAAATGTCATATTATGTATATATACAGTGTTGTAACAATGTGCAAATAGTTAAAGTACCTAAATGGGAAAATAAATAAACATAAATATGGGTTTATTTACAATGGTGTTTTATTCTTCCACCTTTTACTGTGAACAGGTCACAAATCTTGCAGCTGTGATGGCACTGGTTTTCTTTACCCAGTAGATAAGGGAGTTTATCAAAATTGGGTTTGTTTGAATTCTTTTGTGGATCGCTTAATCTGAGGGAATGTCTAATATGGTCAACTACATTGGCAGGAGGTTAGGAAGTGCAGCTCAGTTTCCACCTCATTTTGTGGGTGAGTGTGCACATAGCCCTGTCTTCTCTTGAGAGCCATCTGTCTGCCCCTTGACTCTCTCTCTCTCTCTCTCTCTCTCTCTCTCTCTCTCTCTCTCTCTCTCTCTCTCTCTCTCTCTCTCTCTCTCTCTCTCTCTCTCTCTCTCTCTCTCTCTCTCTCTCCATATATATATATATATATATATATATATATATATATATATAACCATATATACAGTCGGGAGAACAAGTATTTGATACCTGCCGATTTTGCAGGTTTTCCTACTTACAAAGCATGCTTGAGGTCTGTAATTTTTATCACAGGTACACTTCAACTGCGAGAGACAGATCAAACAAAATCCAGAAAAAAATCCCATTGCATGTGATTTTTAAGTAATTGATTTGCCTTTATTGCTATACATACCAGTATTTGATACATCAGAAAAGAAGAACTTAATCTTGGGTACAGAAAACTTTGCAATTATAGAGATCATCATCGTTTCCTGTAGGTCTTGGACCAGGTTTGCACCCCACACTGCATCAGGGATTTGTTCCTCCTCCATCTACAGACCATCTCCAGATCCTTACAGGTTTCGCGGCTGTGCTGGGAATCGGACTTTCAGCTCCTCCAAAGATTTTCTATTTGGTTCAGTCTGGAGACGCATTCGCCACTCCAGTGACCTTGAGATGCTTCTTACGGAGCCACTCCTTAGTTCACCTGGCTGCTGTGTTTCGGGTGTTCATCATGCTGGAAGACCCAGCCACGACCCATCTTCAATGCGCAGGGAAGGAGGTTGTTGGCCAAGATCTCGCGATGCTGCATCCATCCTCCCTTCAATACGGGATCGTCCTGTCCTTTGCACAGAAAAGCATCAAGGTAGTGTTTGCACCTCCATGTTATTCACGGTTGGGATGTATTTCTTAAGGGTTGTACTCATCCTTCTTGCTTCCCATCAAACACGGCGTAGTGGAGTTTAGACCAAAAGCTCTATTTTTGTCTCATCATACCACATACCTTCTCATTCCTCATCTGGATCCATCCAGATGGTCATTAGCAAACTTCAGGCCAGGCCTGAACTGCACTGGCAAGGCAGGGGACCTTACGTTCGCTGCCCAGGATTTTAATCCATGGCGGCGTCAGTGTGTTACTAATGGTTTTCTTTCAGGACTGTGGTCCCCAGCTCTCTGAGTCATTGTGGAGTCCTCGTGTAGTTCTCTGATCCCTCACCTTCCTCATGATCATTGATGCCCCACGAGTTGAGATCTTGCAATATTTAAGACCAAGGATAGTTGTGCCGTCATCTTGAATTCTTCCATTCTAATAATTCGCAAAACAGTTGTTGCCTTCTCACCAAGCTGCTTGCCTATTGTCCTGTAGCCTGACCCAACCTTGTGCAGGTCTACAATTTTATCCCTGATGTCCTTGCAGCTCTCTGGTCTTGGCCATTGTGGAGGTTGGAGTCTGTTTGATTGTGAGTGTGGACAGGTGTCTCTTTTATACAGATGTTTGAGTTCAAACAGGTGCAGTTAATACAGGTAATGAGTGGAGAACGGGGGCTTCTAAAAAAACTGGGTTTTAGGCCAGATTCTTACTGGTTGGTAGGTGATCAAATACTTATGTCTGTGCAATAAAATCTGAAGTACAAAATCATACATGTGATTTTCTGATTTTGTTTTATATTCCCTCCGTTAGTACACCTATGATAAAAATTACTCCTCTTAGTAGAAAACCTGCAAAATCAGCAATTATCAAACTCTTATTCTCCCCTATATATACACTACCGTCAAAAGTTTTAAACTATATATATTTTAGTTTTTTATTTTTTGTTTTATTTCTTGCTTCTTAACTTACTTACTTATTATTGTTTTTTCCACCCTTTCATTAACCAAATAAATGATTGAGACAAGTTCTCATTTACAACTGCGACACAGCCAAAAATAAAAAACAAAGCAGTGCATAAAACCAACAACACAAGAATTACATATAGTGTAAAACAAAACAAAGTCAAAACTACAACTGAAATACATATATATACAGTTACAAATGTGGCAAATTATGGAGGTAAGGCAATAAATAGTCTATAGTGTAAAATAATTACAATTAAATATTAACACTGGAGATTGATGATGCAAGAGATGATGTGCAAATAGAGATACTGGGGTACAAATAGGCAAAATAAATAACAGCCTGGGGATGCCAAGGTAGTTAGGCGGGCTAATTTCAGATGGGCTGTGTACAGGTGCAGTGATCGGTAAGATTCTCTACAGGTGCTTAAAGTTAGTGGGGAATATGTGTCTCGTTGGAGATTTTGCATTTGGAACCCGGTCATTGTGGCAGAACTGGAAGGAATTGCTGACCAAAGGAGAATTTAGCTTTGAGGATGACCAGTGAGATATACCTGCTGGAGGCGCAGACTTCGGGTGGGTGTTGCTATAGTGACCAATAGGCTAAGATAAGGCGGGGATGCTGTGATGATTTATAGATGGCCTGGAGCCAGTGGGTTTAGCGGCAGATATATAGTGAGGACCAGCCAACAGCGCCACAGTTCACAGTGGTGGGTAATATATGGGGCTTTGGAGACAAAGCGGATGGCCTGTATGAGCTACATCCAATTTGCTGAGTAGAGTGTTGGAGGCTATTTTGTGAAGTAACCTCATGAAGTCAGGGATCAGTAGGATGATCAGTTTTACGAGGGCATCGTTTGGCAGGTGAAGGGGCTTTGTTGTAAATAAAACCGATTCTAGATTTAACACAGGATTAGTGATTCTTAATGTGAGTCTGGAAGGGAGAGTTTACAGTGTTATGACACCTAGATATTTGTAGTTGTCCACTACTCCCAAGTCAGACCCATCAAGAGTAGTGATTCTAATCCGGGTCGGCGGAGTGCAAACAGCGTTCGGTTGAAGAGAGCATGCATTTAGTTTTACTAGTGTTTAAAGAGCAGTTGAGGCTACTGAAGGGTGTTGTGTGTTATTGGAAATTTCGTTTGGAGGTTTATTAGCTGTGTCCAATGAGGGGAGCCAGTGTATACAAAATGGGTATATGCGTCTCGTAGAGGTGGATCATGAGAGTCACCCAGCAGCAGAAGTGGCGTCATTCAATGTCTGCAGAGAAAGAAATTACCCAGGTAACCCTGCGCACCCCCATAAGAGACTGCCATGAGTCCAGATAACAGACCTCGATTTGACACATTGAACTCTATCCAGAAGTAGTTGGTGAACCAAGCCGAGGCCAGTCATTTTCCTTATTCTTTCTTATTTTTCTTTTCGACATTGTAGAATAGTGGTTAGAACATCAAAACTGTGAAATAACACATATATGGAGATCATGTAGTAGCCAAAAGAAGCTTATAGCGTCATTCCCAAGAAGACTCGAGGCTATAATCGCGCAAGAGAATTGCTTCAACAATTGAGTTCTGAATACGTGTAAATGTGATATTTCCGTTTTTTATTTTTAATACATTTCAAAAGATTTCTAAAACCCTGTTTTTCCTTTGTCATTATGGGTATTGTTAGTAATGCGGAAACAATTTAATCAATTACGAATATGAAATCTACTTTAGCTACGGTGTTTTCCCCCTCATAGGCTCAATTTTAATCATATATGGTCTGAATTCTTATGTAAATAAGTATTTCAGTTTTTATTTTTACTACATTTATAATAATTTCTTAACCTGTTTAGCTTTGTCATTATGGGGTATTGTGTAGCAGATTGATGAGGAAAAACAATTGTTGAAATCAGTTTTAGAATAAGGCTCTATTAACTTTTTTTCCCCCTCATGAGCTCAATTTTGAATCTCAGGTCTAATTGTCAAATAAAATTATTCAGTTTTTATTTTTACTACATTTAAAATTTCTGTAACCTGTTTAACCACAGCCATTTATATTATTTAGATTGATAAAACAATTATTTAATCAATTTTAGAATAAGGCTCTAGCCAACCAACAAAGTGTTTTATCCCCTCATGAGCTCAATTTTGAATCTCTCTGCAGCAAAGGTCTGAATTCTTATGTAAATAAGGTATTTCAGTTTTTATTTTTACTACATTTGCAAGAATTTCTTAACCTGTTTAACTTTGTCATTATTATGTGTAGATTGATGAGGAAACAATTATTTAATCAATTTTAGAATCTGTAAACGTAACTGGCTGGAAAGATTCAAGGGGGTCTGGAGATCTTCCAAATGCACTGTGTGTTATATATATATATATATATATATATCTCT
>NW_025540046.1:7500-10239 GCF_020615455.1 Coregonus clupeaformis | reverse complement strand
CTCTCTCCATTACCCCTCTCCTCCTCTCCTTCTCTCCTCCTCTCCTCCTCTCTTCCTCTCTTCCTCTCCTCCTCTCTTCCTCTCTTCCTCTCCTCCTCTCCTTCTCTCCTTCTCTCCTCCTCTCTTCCTCTCTTCCTCTCCTCCTCTCTTCCTCTCCTCCTCTCCTCCTCTCCTTCTCTCCTCCTCTCTTCCTCTCTTCCTCTCCTCCTCTCCTCCTCTCCTTCTCTCTTCCTCTCCTCCTCTCCTTCTCTCCTCCTCTCTTCCTCTCCTCCTCTCCTTCTCTCCTCCTCTCCCCCTCTCTTCTCCTTTTTTTTGCCTCTCCTCCTCTCCACTCCTACTCGTCTTCTCAAAGTCGAAATGAGATTGTTAATACAGTTTTTCTCGATTGCTAAGACACATTTCTTGAAAGCTGCTCTCCTTTTCTCTTAACTGTGAACACAAAACCCAATTTTCAAGCTACATTCACAAAACCTCAGACTCTTCTTGCAAAACCAAACTTTCACCTCAAAACAGTTCAATCTGTGCTCAAAAACTGAACTATGTTGTCAAATCGGCCCCGAGTCAATCAAAATAAAAAACACTACTGAACAGTCACTAAACACTACGTAGAAAAATTAGAAAACACAATGCTCAGGACATGAAGCTGGATAAATAAATGTTTATTGTTCACTGTAGGCTAAATGCATGTTGCAAAAACAAAAAAAACTGTGCATTTAGCACTTGTACAAAAAGACAAAACAGAATCTTGTGCATTTACATGTAGCACTTGTAAAAACAAACAGAAATCTTATGCGTTTGCCACTTGTGTACAGTAAGCCCATGTAAAAATAAAGTAAAAAAATATACAAATAAGTGCATTACTCAGCCACAGCATCATGTCTCCGTACTCGGTCAGGCCACAGGACTTCATCCACATCACAGGCCACATTTTTTTCTGGCCAGGCAACGGGGAAAAAACCCTGGCATGCCGTATCCAGGCTTGGCATGCCTCCACACCTATGTCACCACAGGCAAGTCCCATGGCTTGCAGGAGGATTTACCCTGGTGTAAGGTTGGCGTTCATATACCTTCCACCGCCATGAGGAGAAGAATTCCTCAATGGGGTTTAGGAAAGGGGAGTACGGTGGAAGGCAAAGATTGATAAAACCTTGGTTCATATTGTACCACTCTCTAACCTGGAGGGCTCTGTGAAAACTCACATTGTCCCAAACAACAACATAGATGGGATGCTCATCCTGCTGCCCTAACAAAGCATCTCGCATGTGATTGAGAAAATGAGGAGCTGGTGAGTGTTGTAGGGGCCCCAGGTTGGCATGATGGTGGACAACCCCATGATTGCTGATGGCAGCACATAATGTGACATTGCCACCACGCTGCCCAGGAACACCAACAATGGCCCGATGGCCAATCACATTCTGGCCTCTCCTTCTCCTTTTGGTGAGATGAAACCCAGCTTCATCCATGTAGATGTATTGATGGGGTCTTTCCATTGCATCCAGTTGAAAAACCCTCTGTAGAAATAGATATAGTTTTGTGAGTGATACGGAAAAAAGTGATTTAGGCCACTACAGTAAATCACTACTTAGAGTAATCAACATTGAATGTGTCTCGATATATGCCAACCTGTACATACTGGAATCTTTGCTCTTTGACTCTGTCTGAGTTCGATCAAAGGGCACTCTGTATAGCTGTTTCATGCGCAGTCTGTTGCGCTTGAGGACACGATCAACAGTAGAGAGGCTGACACTGTTGATACCCTCAAAATGTAAATGGTCCTCAATGATCTTCTGCTGAATTTCGCTCAGTTTAATGGCATTGTTCTCACGGACCATATCAACAATTAGGTCTCTTGGTGTGGGGAGAACATACCTGTCCTCCCACCCCCATGTGGCAGTCTTTCAATTCTACAAAAAGAGAACATGTAGTTACAAAAAACTATACATGGAATACTAGGCCTACAAACAGTTAGACCAACCCTCCATTACAATACTACAGTACATTGGTACAGTGATGTACTGAAACATATATTTACTTACAGTATACTGTGGTACAGTATATAGTATGTCATACAGTAATTGCTGTCCAACATTTACATACTGTACTATAATGTCAAAAAAAAGGTAATTACCTGTTCTCTTCTCTAAATCTTCGGATTATAGGGACACAGTGAATCTACTGATGTTTGGTTGTACCCTTTGTCCAGCCTCCCTCATGCTCATACCATGGACAAGAACATGGTCAATCACAGTAGCTCTGATTTCATCAGATATTACTGTTCTTTGTCTTCGCTGACCACCTCGACCACCTCGACCTCCTCTCACCACGAACTCTTCCTCTCAGATTTCTATCCATCGTAGGGCCTCACAAACCAAGTGCTCTCTGAACTGGCTTACTGTATATGTTCCCTCACATCATTAACCACAAGTGTGATCAATTTTGAGTTGTTGTGTTCAAGTGGTGACACCTGTGCTCTAATTGTGTTTGACTTTTGTCACCTGTGTGCTCACCATTATCAGCACGGGTGCATCACGCCAATGAAAATGTGATGGCAGAGTTATGTCTAAACAGGTGAAAAGTGCTTATGGTTTTGCCAAAAGAGTGATTGATTCAATCAGTGGGTTCAGGCAACTGAGCATTTGGTTCAGACAATAGGGTTTAGTGTTTTAGCAATTGAGAAAAACTGTAATCCCTTTTTCCCAGCATGCTCCTAACTTAGGCACATTATTACTGGCTAAGCTA
>NW_025540046.1:0-2500 GCF_020615455.1 Coregonus clupeaformis | reverse complement strand
GTTTATCAGTGATGATGTGTGTGTGTGTGTGTGTGTGTGTGTGTGTGTGTGTGTGTGTGTGTGTGTGTGTCCTCAGGGCAAGAACTCGTGAGTTGGAAGAACTGAGAGACCTATGGCGTGGAGTGTTATCCTTAGCCACCTGCTGACAAGGCTGACAAGATAGGACTCTTGTTCATTGTATTGAATACAAAGGCCCAACACAAAATGGGTCATGCACAAGATTTTAGTCAGACCAAGCTATAACATTATATTTTACTACG
Source organism: Coregonus clupeaformis (assembly GCF_020615455.1). NCBI lineage: Eukaryota > Metazoa > Chordata > Actinopteri > Salmoniformes > Salmonidae > Coregonus > Coregonus clupeaformis. The sequence continues at coordinate 2,240 of NW_025540046.1, read as the reverse complement.
ACAGTACATTCAACCAAAAGCTAATATAACAAAGGCATCAGAGATTATTTATAATCTGTCACAGAAACTGGAATCCATCTCCCCAGATCAGTCAATAAATGCTTCTGGTATTGACTTATATGCTGCCCCTGTCTTCATGTTGTTGCTGGACATATCTTTTTTAAAATGTGTGTAGGTCACCTAAATCATCAGAAAAATTGCCCCTCCTGAGAATTTTTTCAGGAGCCGCCACTGGTTTCTCCCTGTAGGATTCTAGCCTTGCAAGCCACGTGATCTCGCACGCTTACATGAATGGTTCATTGCACTGATAAGCTCGCGAGATCAGGCGGCTTGCAAGGCCAGTAGGATTCCCCCTGCACGACTCAACTAAACTCTGTTGGATCAGCCATGGAGGACGGGATGGGATTGGAGTAGACAGTGGAGTTGAGAGCTGGGCTGAGTGGAGGTTTGGAGATCAAATGGCTTTTGAATGGCTTACACCTAGCCCCTTACTCCTAGCCCCTAACTCCTAGCCCCTAATTCCTAGCCTGTAACTCATAGCCCCTAGTCCCTAATTCCTAGCCTGTAACTACTAGCCCCTAACTCCTAGCCCCTAACTCCTAGTTCTCTCTCCTCTAGATGCAGTGAGTAGATAGTTGTTATGTATTATAAGGTCATACATTACATTTACATTTTAGTCATTTAGCAGACGCTCTTATCCAGAGCGACTAACAGTTAGTGAATACATATTTTTTTATACTGGCCCCCCGTGGGAATCGAACCCACAACCCTGGCGTTGCAAACGCCATGCTCTATCAACTGAGCTACATCCCTGCCGGCCATTACCTCCCCTACCCTGGACAACGCTGGGCCAATTGTGCGCCGCCCATGAGTTTCCCGGTCGCGGCCGGCTGCGACAGAGCCTGGATTCGAACCAGGATCTCTAGTGGCACAGTTAGCACTGCGATGCAGTGCCTTAGACCACTGCGCCACTCAGGAGCTCATACTACTATTCATCTCATACTACTGTACCACAATGCTTCTGAACGATCGAACCACCCTCGCCCTCTGGTGATGTCATAATGTTAAGGACACTAACAAAGTCCCAGATAGAGGGAAAGAGAGAGAGAGAGAGAGATTAGGGCTGGGCTGGCAGAGGAGCGGTCACCGTGCTGAAAGCATTGCTACACTGGCGGCAGGCTGGCTTTGGGGTTTACATATTAGCCCTTTAAAAAGGCAGACAGCTTCCAAAGGCGTTTCAAAGTGTTTGTAGAGCTGTTTCTGAGGAGTGACCTATATAGATTCCCCTCTAAAGCAGACTGTATGGCACATCTGCAATCAAGGGTTACTTCCTGTGTGTGTCTCTGTCTCCTTTGTATGACTGTGAAGGACTGAGTGAGGTGAGTTAGTCCCTCTACATGGTCCCTTTCACATAGCTTTAAAGTGAAGCAGGCATAGTTCTTGTTATTTGTATTTGTATTTATTATGGATCCCCATTTGCTGCTACCAGATATAAAGCTGCAAAAATCGAAATATACAGTGCATTCAGAAAGTATTCATACCCCTTCCCTTTTTCCACATTTTGTTACGTTACATTTTGTTACACCTTATTCTAAAATGGATTAAATAAATCAATTTCCTCATCAATCTACACACAATACCCCATAACAACAAAGCGAAAACAGTTTTTTTTGTGTGTGCAAATGTATTAAAAATAAAAAACAGAAATACCTTATTTACATAAATATTCAGACCCTTTGCTATGAGACTCGAAATTGAGCTCAGGTGCATCCTGTTTTCATTGATCATCCTTGGAGTTTGCCAAAAGGCACCTGAAGGACTCTCAGACCATGAGAAACAAGATTCGCTGGTCTGATGAAACCAAGCTTGAACTCTTTGGCCTGAATGCCAAGCATCACGTCTGGAGGAAACCTTCACCCTACGGTGAAGCATGGTGGTGGCAGCGTCATGTGGGAATGTTTTTCAGTGGCACGGACTGGGAGATTAGTCAAGATCGAGGGAAAGATGAACGGAGCAAAGTACAGAGAGATCCTTGATGAAAACCTGCTCCAGAGAGCTCAGGACCTCAGACTGGGGCGAAGGTTCACCTTCCAACAGGACAATGACCCTAAGCACACAGCCAAGACAATGCAGCAGTGGCTTCGGGAGAAGTCTCAATGTCCTTGAGTGGCCCAGCCAGAGCCCAGACTTGAACCCAATCGAACATCTCTGGAGAGACCTAGAAATAGCTGTGCAGCGAC
>NW_025540045.1:0-10241 GCF_020615455.1 Coregonus clupeaformis | reverse complement strand
TTGCTAGCTGGATTAGCTACTACCCACATGCATAGTAGCTAAATCAATATTCTTTGTCCTAGCTGGCCAATGTCTATTAATCGTGCTGTGTCATGAAAACACACGAACCGCAGATGATCTGTTTAGTGTGTTATCACACCTATTGGTAGTTTGTTGTGACCAAGTGTTGGTCTATTCTTTGATTGTGTTATTGTTATTGGATGCTAGCTTGCTGGTCGGCTATGTTGTCATAGTTGAATAAAGTGGGTCAGGTCTATTCCTTTAAACATTGAACCGCTGTGGTTCACAGCAATTCTGATTTCTAAAGGTGGAAGTTGGGAGGATTTTTTTGTTCGGGTGGTTCAATTGAAACAATTTTAGTTTCTGAGGTAGAAGTTTTGGTGAGGTCCCCCGCTCCCAGATACTCAGCTCATTTCATTCCGATCTCCTCTCATGTAGCCATTTGCTACAGCCTGTCAACTATGCCTCTGCCTATCCCTGTTCTCTCCTCTCTGCACCAGCTACACAGCACCACACCGCGTGGCTGCTGCCTCTCTAACCTGGTGGTCCCTGCACGCACCACCCACGTGGGTTCAGTATGAGCAGCCTCTGGAACTACCGTTCTGCTGCCAACAAAGCTGACTTCATCCCAGCCTGCCAACCTCCAGTCCCTCGACTTCCACCAGGCGCTGGCCAGGAAACTGATCACCACTAAAACCCTTTCTCCTACTGCTCTCCTCGTCTGACCTTGTGTTCTCGCATGCCCGAGAGCATCTGGTCAGAGGGTAGTGGCCTAGGAATCCTCATCTCTCCCAAAAGTGACATTCTCAATTTTTCCCCTAACTCCCATCTGTGTCTATCTCTCATTTGAATTCCATGCTGTCACAGTCACTAGCCCATAATATCCTTGTCATCTATCAGCCCTCCAGGTTCCTTGGAAGTTCATCAATGAGCTTGGCCTTGTGATAAGTTCCTTCCTGAGATGGCTCACCCCTCACAGTTTTGGGGGGATTTCAGCCTCTATGTCCACATTTGACTCATTTCTCTCTGCCTCCTTCTTTCCACTCCTCTCCTCTTTTGACCTCACCCTCTCATCCCCCTACTCACAAGGCAGGCAATCGCAGCCTCATCTTCACTAGATGCTGCTCCTCTACTAATCTCACTGCAACTCCCCTCCAAGTCTCTGTTTTGTTCCTTTTCTCCCCCTCTCACTCTGCCCCTACCGATTCTGCTTAGCACCCTCTCTCCCTTTCTCTCTCCTCTTCCATCTATCATCTCTTCCCTCTGCTCAATCCTTCTCTCCAATCTCCTGATTCTCCTCCTCACCCTCCTCCTCCCTTTCTGCATCCTTTGACTCTCTGTGTCCCTATCCTCCCGGCCGATAACCTCCCCTCCCAGCTCCGTGGCTTGATACTCATTGCGAGCTCACAGAACAGAGCTCCGGGCAGCGGACGGGAAATGGAAAAAACTACTCCCTGCCGGCCTACAGCTTCTTTTTCACTCCCTCCTCTCTACATTTTCTTCATCTGTTTCTGCTGCTAAGGCCACCTTCTACCACTCTAAATTCCAAGCATCTGCCTCTAACCCTAGGAAGCTCTTTACCCATTTTCCACCCTCCTGAATCCTCCTCCCCCCTCCTCTCTCTCTCTGTAGTTACTTCGTCAACCACTTTGAAAATTTGGCACCTCCATCTCGTTTGTTAATTCTAACGCCAGCACTGTGAGTCTGGTCCTCCTACCTGCTCTACACTTCTTTCTCCCTTCTCTCCAGATAAAATCCTGCACTTGGCATTAACCGCCCAATAACCTGCCATTGGCCCCATCCCCTCCTCTCTCTTCTCCAGACCATCTCCGAGTGACCTTCTCCCCTACCTCACCTCGCTGATCAACTCATCCTTACCGCTGGTCATTCCTTCCGTCTTCAGAGAGGCGAGTTCTCCCTTTCAACCCTTTTTCGACCCCACTGATGTCAACAACTACAGACCATATCCATGCTTTCTTTTCTTTCCAAACTATTGAGGCGTGCCGTCTTTGGCCAACTCTCTTGCTATCTCTCTCAGAATGACCTTCTTGATCCAAACCAATCCAGGTTTCAGGACTGGTCATTCAGCTTCAAATTTCTGCTCTTCTCTGTGTCACGGAGACTCTCCCGCACTGCTAAACTAACTCTCTACTCCTCTGCTCTTGTCCTTCTGAACCTGTCTGCTGCCTTTGATACTGACAACCATCAGATCCTCCTCTCCACCCTCTCCCGAGCTGGGCATCTCCCGGCTGTACTCACTCCTAGTTCGTCCTACCACCACAGGTGGCTCCTACCGTAGGCGTGGGTGTCTCCTGCGCTCTCACCACTGGTGTCCCCCAGGGCTCAGTTCTAGGCCCTCTCCTTTTCTCCCTATCCACCAAGTCACTTGGCTCTGTCATATCCTCACATGGCCTTTCTATATCATTGCTACGCTGACGATACACAACTAATCTTCCTTCTTTCCTTCTGATAACAAGGTGGCCGAGTCGCCATCTCTGCATGTCTGGCAGATATTTCAGCATGGATGACGGATCACCACCTCAAGCTGAATCCCTGGCAAGACGGAGCTGCTCTTCCTCCCGGGGAAAGGACTCCCGTTCCATGATCTCGCCATCCGCCGTTGACAACTCCGCTGTGTCCTCTCCCAGAGTCTGCCGGAAAGAGCCTAGGCGTGACCCTGGACAACACCCTGTCGTTCTCCCGCCAAGCAATATCAAGGGCGGTGACCCGCTTCCTCAGGTTCATGCTCGTACAACATTCGAAGGCAATCGACCTGCCTTGTACAAGAAGCGGCTACGGTCCTAATCCAGGCACTTGTCATCTCCCGTCTGGACTACTGCAACTCGCTGTTGGCTGGCCTCCTGCCTGGGAGCCATTAAACCCCTACAACTCATCCAGAATGCCGCAGCCCGTCTGGTGTTCAACCTTCCCAAGTTCTCTCACCTCCCTCCCTCCGACACTCCACTGGCTTCCCAGTTGAAGCTTCGCATCCGCTTACAAGACGACCAAGGTGCTTGCCTATGGAGCAGTAGGGAAGGCACCTCTGTACCTTCAGGCTCCCATCAGTCCCTACACCCAAACGCAGGGCATTGCTGTTCCATCCACCTCTGGCCTGCTGGCTCCCGCCTCTCTTGAAGCATATCCCCCCTCAGCCCAGTCCAAACTGTTCGCTGCTCTGGCACCCCAATGGTGGAACAAGCTCCCCTCACGACGCTGTTGGAACCAGCGGAGTCACTCACTACACCCCAACTCGGAGACATTTGAAACCCCAACTCTTTAAAGGGGAATACCTGGGAGTAGGATAAAGTAATCCTTCTTCCCCTGGCTATAGTCTACCAGAATTTGTGAGTCGCTCTGGCTACAAGAGCGTCTCTAACAGAAATGTGCCTATTGAGCAAGGCACTTGACCCTAATTGCTCCTGTAAGTCACTCTGGTTAAGAGCGTCTCTAAATGACTAAAATGTAAAAATGTAAATGGTAAGTGGTGGAATATTGCTTACGGTATTTAGAATTTTCTGTTGTGTACGTATGTTTTGAAAAATATATGTTATTGGTCACGATGCTCCGAACATACAACGGGTGTGACCCGACGTGGAAGTTAACCTTTACAAGCCCTTCCCAATGATGCACTGTAAAAATAGTAACACAAGGAATAAAATACACAAGAATGCAAGCTGTATACAGGGAGTACCAGTACCAGATCAATGCAAAGCAAGCTATTGAGGTAGATATACACAAAGACAGGGTAAAGCTGGAGACTCTTATCTCCCTCACTAACTTTAAGCATCAGTTGTCAGAGCACTACGATCACTGCACCTGTACCACGGCCCATCTGAAATTCGCCCCACCAACCCACCTCATCCCCATATTGTTATTTTATTTTGCTCATTTTCACCCACCAGTATCTCTATTTGCACATCATCTCTTGCACATCTAGTCATTCAGTGGCATAATCCTAATTGTAATTATTTTTGCACTATGGCCTATTTTATTGCCTTACCTCCATAACTTACTACATTTGCACACACTGTATATATTTTCTAAGTTGTATTTTCGACTTTATGTAACTCTGCTTGTTGTTTTTATCGCACTGCTTTTAGCTTATCTTGGCCAGGTTTGCTAAATGAGAAACTTGTTCTCCAGCTGGCTTACCTGGTTAAATAAAGGTTAAATAAAAATAAATAAAAATAAAGTGACTAGGCATCAGGATAGAGTAATAATAAGAGTAAGAATAAAGAATGCGTGTTTGTGTTAAGTGGTGTGTGGGTTTTGTGTGAGTGTCAGTGTAGTGTGTCTGAGTGAGTGTGTATATAGTGTGTATACACTGAGTATACATTACATTATGGCTATTTAACAGTCTTATGGCTTGGGGAGAAGCTGTCTCGGAGCCTGTTGGTCTGAGAGCAGATGTCGGTACTGTTTCCTGGACAGTAGCACTGTGAACAGAGCTATGGCCCGGGTGTGAAATCTTTGGCAATTTTGGGCCTTCCTCTGACACTCCGCTTGATATAGAGGTCATGGATGGCGGGGAGCTCGGTTAGTCATCCACGATCTGCTCCCTTGGTCTTACTGACATAAGGGGAGATGTTGACCTGGCACCACCTGCCAAGTCTCCTGACCTCCTCCCTGTAGGATATATCACCGCCATCGGTGATCTTACGGCCTACCGTCTCGTGTGTCGTTGATGATTGTGTTGGACCGTGCTTTTCCAGGTGAGAGAGGGCTGTGTGAAGTTCAATTGAGATTGCGTACTCTGTGGATCTGTTGGGGCGGTATGCCAGTTGGAGTGGGTCCAGGGTGCTCTAGGATAGATTTTACAGCATGTGTGTCATGACCAGCCTTTCAAAGCATTAGATAAATACAGATGTGTGTTAGGCCTACTGCTGCTCAGGTGCTCTCTCTCTGCTCTCCCCCTCCTCTGTCTGTCCTTGATTGCAGGAGTGAAGTCTGGTGTGCGGAGTCAGGGTTCCAGCTGCAGCTCATTCACTTTGAATCACCTCAGCCTTTAAGACCCGGTCAAACTTTCCACTCATCGTCAGATCATAGTCAAGACAACCATGTTAATCTTGGGCTGCCGAACTCAACCTGTCTGTTTTCGCTCTTGTGTTTTTGGACTGTTTATTTACTTTTTCTCCTGTGCCACGATATTTGGAACCTGACTCCTGCCTCCGCTTCACTCCTGCCACCACCATCCTGCTCTCCACTATCGGGCCTCTCCTTTGGACTCACCACGGACACTAGAACATTCGGTACCACACCTGCCCTGACCCTGGATCTGTACCCTCCCTGTAACCTGGACTTGCTCTTCCCCATTTATTGGAAACCTGGACTATTGAACATTATAATAAACCTGTTAAAACTTCTCTGGCTTGGTGTACTTGTCTGCATTTGGTTCTATCCGTTAAATCATAACAGTATGATCTGACCAACATGAACCCAGCAGACAGTAGCCTTCGGATACCACCCAGAGTGCACTCAAATTTGGACTGCCACTAGCCAATCAGGGCATTCTACTTGGCCAACATGATACCCTGTTTAAGGCGATTGCTGAGGACAGTCAGGTGCTGCTTAATCAGGTTCACATTACTCACCAATCAAGTGTCTGCCCTTACTACCCCTTCAGCCCAGATCAGAGAGCCTTTTGTTCCTGCTCTAGAGCGCTATGACGGGAAAATGGGAACCTGTGGCGATTTTGACTCAATGCTCGTTAGTGTTTGAACAACAGCCTCACCTACGCCTCAGAAAGAGCCCGTGTGCCTACCTTATCAACTCTACTGGCGGTTCCGCTCGTGCCTGGGGATCACAAGCGGTCTGGGAGAGTCAGTCGGACATTGCAACGCTTGCGTGGCCTTCACCAGCGGAGATGAGGAAGGTTTTTGACCACCGTACGAGGCAAGGAGGCTGCGAAACGGTTGTTTTCTCTTCGGCAGGGGCTCGTAGGTGGCCGGGAGATGGCAGTGGAGTTTTGGACTTTTCGCAGCAGTGAGTGGTTGGAATGACGAGGGGCATTACAAGGAGTGTTCATCAATGCTTTGTCTGAGATTTTAAAAGATGAATTGGTGTCATATGATGAATCGCCTACGCTGGATAATCTTATTTCACTCACTATCAGGTTGATAATCGGATTCGTGGAGCGCCGCCGGGAGAGAGTGTTAGTTCCAAGCAACCTGTCTGTCATCAACAAACTCCTCCCTGCTCCCCTACGGAGAGAGCCGTGTCTTCCCGGAAATCGATCACGAGGACACTGCCGAAGCCATGGGGTGGATTGGTCCACGGTTGTCCTCAGAGGAGCGTGCACGTCGTATTCAGGCTCGGGTCTGCCTGTATTGTGGAGAAGCTGGTCATTTCGTTCCTTCCTGCCCAGTTCGTCCGGGAAAGGCCGGCTCATCATTTATGGGAGAAGTTTTGGTGAGCCGAGCAGCTTGATTCTTCCTCTTCTCCCCAACATTCTGCTCCAGGCATCCCTCCAGTGGCAGTCCCAGAATTTCTCTGTTAGTGCGCTGATTGACTCTGGTGCCCGGCTGAAAGCTTTTGGATAGAGAGTGGGCTCAACAAATGGATTTGGAGACTGTTCCTATGGACTGTCCGCTGCAGGCTAAGGGTCCTAAATGGACAATTGTTGACCCGCATTACCCATCAGACTGTTCCTGTTTGTCTTAGGAGTGTCGGAAATCATCAGGGAGAACATTCAATTCCATATTATCGACTGCCCTCAGACTCCCCTGGTCCTTGGTATCCCCTGGCTCATGAAAACACAATCACACTTGATTGGGTGACAGGTAGCATTGTTTCATGGAGCACATTTGTCATGTGGATTGTTTGTGTTCTGCTCAGACTCCTGCCGTACTGTGCCTCAACCTCCACTGGAGTCCATGGATCTTTCTGCTGTTCCTGACGTGTATCATGACCTGGCATCCGTTTTCTGCAAACACAGAGCTACTTCTCTTCCTCCTCACCGCCCCTTACGACTGCGCCATTGACCTCCAGCCAGGAGCCCCGCTCCCCAGCAGTCGCCTGTACAATCTCCCGGCCGGAGACGGAGGCTATGGAGAACTACATTCGGGACTCCTTGGCGGCAGGTTTATGCGTCCTTCCTCGTCACCTGTAGGAGCGGGATTCTTTTTTGTTGTTAAGAAGGATAAGACCCTCAGACCTGTATTGATTACCGTGGACTTAACAACATCACCATTAAGAACAAGTATTCTCTCTGCCTTTGATTAATTCTGCTTTTCCCCTCCTTCATGGTGCTACCATCTTTACGAAACTGGATCTACGAAACGCGTATCACCTGGTGCGCATTCGTGGGGTGATGAATGGAAGACTGCCTTCAAACACCCTTGGGAGCATTTTGAGTACTCGGGTTATGCCTTTTGGGTTGTCTAATGCCCCTGCTGTTTTTCAGGCACTAGTCAATGATGTCCTTCGGGACATGTTGAATCGGTTTGTTTTTGTCTATCTGGATGATATCTTGATTTTCTACAGAGTCCTCCCAGGAACATGAACTGCATGTCGCCAGGTGTTGCAAAAGGTTGTTGGAGAACAAACTGTTTGTGAAGATGAGAAATGTGAATTTCATGTGTCTGAGACCTCTTTTTTGGGGTTACATCATAGCTCAGGGGAGCTGCGGATGGACCCAGCTAAGATCTCTGCTGTCACGGACTGGCCAGCTCCCTCTACCGGCAAACAACTTCAACGATTCCTGGGGTTCGAACTTCTATAGGAGGTTCATCAAGGACTACAGCCGCATTGCGGCGCCACTCCCCCGCTCTCACCTCCATCTCACGACCGTTCGCTTGGAATGAAGGGGCCGAATCAGCGTTCAAGAACTGAAACACGCCGCCTCGCTCCCATTCTGATGCAGCGGACCCCGACCGCCAGTTTGTCGTGGGAGGTGGATGCATCCGACACTGGGGTAGGTGCAGTGTTGTCACAACGTTCTCCTGAAGATAACAAACTGCATCCCTGTGCTTTTCTCTCAAGGAAACTTTCTCAGGCAGAGAGGAATTATGATGTTGGAAATCGTGGAACTGCTCGCCGTTAAGCTGGCTCTCGAGGAGTGGCGACATTGGTTGGAGGGGCGGAACAACCCTTCATCTGTTTGGACGGATCATAAGAATCTGGCTTACCTCCAGTCAAGCGAAGCAGCTCAACCCCCAATCAAGCCAGGTGGGCACTATTTTTTTGGGAGATTCAATTTTCTCTGTCTTACGTCCTGGGTCACGTAACGTCAAGCCTGACGCCCTGTCTCGTGGTTCATTCGGCTGTTGATACTGGTAGTAACCCTGAACCCATTTTGCCTCCTACCTGCAGTATTGCAGTCATCACATGTGACATCGAGGGAATTGTTAGACAGGCTCAACATCATCAAGCTGACCCTGGGGAGGGTCCTCCTAACCGGATGTTTGTCCCTGAGTCTGCTCGCTCCCAGGTACTTCAGTGGGCTCCTTACGGTCTCCCCCTTTACCTGTCACCCTGGAGTTTAGCGGACCCTTGACTTTGTGCACAAGTTCTGGTGGGCCCAGATGGAGACGGACACTCGAGCCTTCATTGCTGCTTGTCGGTATGTGCACGAAGTAAAAACTCACCCAGGCCAGCGCTGGTCATCTCGACCCATCTACCTATACCCAGCCGGCCCTGATGGCATATCGCCTATGGATTTTGTCACTGGACTTCCCCCCTCATCTGGTAAGACTGTCATTCTTACGGTGATTGATCGTTTTTCTAAGTTCGCTCATTTTTTGGCCCTACCTAAACTGCCCACTGCCAGAGAGACGGCTGATATTTTGGTTGAACATGTGTTCCGCTCTCATGGTCTCACCACGGATATTGTCTCTGACAGGGGTCCCCAGTTTGTCTCCCAGGTGTGGAAAGCTTTCTGTAAAGCTTTGGGCATTACATCCAGCCTGTCCTCTGGATATCACCCCCAGACCAACGGGTAGCCCGAGAGAAGCGAACCAGAGATGGAGACCGCACTTCGCTGTGTCACTGGGTCTAACCTGGGTCATGGAGCTCCATGCTCCCCTGGTGGAATATGCTCACTAACACCCTTGACTAACGCTTCCTCTGGTTTGTCTCCTTTTCTGTGTGCTCTGGGTTATCAACCTCCCTGTTCCCTTCCCAAGAGAGGAAACTTGCGGTACCCTCGGTGCAGTCCCCACATGCGCCGCTGCTGCACAGGTCTGGAGGAAGGCCAGGGTAGCTCTGTCCCGAGCCGGCGTACATGCAGAGGCAAGCCAACCGTCACGGTCCCAGGCTCCCCGGGTTACTCTCCTGGTCAAGAGGTATGGCTGAAGTCACCGGGACCTTCCATTGAAGGTGGAGTCGAAGAAGATGGCGCCTCGTTTTATAGGACCGTTCAAGATACTGTCTATTGTTAACCCCTGCGCGGTTCAGCTACAGCTTCCTGCCTCCCTACGGGTTCATTCCACCCTTTCATGTTTCCCAGATTAAGCCTGTGTCGGTTAGCCCGCTTTGTGCCCGCCCTCCTGGATCCCCCCTCCTCCGCCCAAGATCGTGGGTGGGGTCTCTCCCCACTGTCCGGCGACTTCTGGATGTTCGGCCGGGGTGCGTGGTTTCCAGTACCCCTGGTGGATTGGGAGGGTTATGGTCTGAGGGGAAGCGTTCCTGGGTGCCCAGGAGCTTCATTGTGGATCCTGCTCTGGTTCGTGAGTTTCATAGTTACATGCCTCTATACCCTTCCCCAGGTGTCCTGGGGGTTCTGTTAGCCTACTGCTGCTAGTGCTCTCTCTCTGCTCTCCCCCTCCCCCTCTTCTTCCTTATTGGGATCTTGTGTGCGGATCAGGGTTCCAGCTGCAGCTCATTCACCATAATCACCTCAGCCTTTGGTCAAACTTTCCACTCATCGTCAGATCATATCAAGACATCCATGTTAGTCCTCGCTTCTACTCAACCTGTCTGTTTTCGCTCTTGTGTTTTTTTGACTGTTTTATTTACTTTTTCTCCTGTGCCACAGATATTTGGGGGACCTGACTCCTGCCTCCTCTTCACTCCTGCCACCACCATCCTGCTCTCTCCACTATCGGGCCTCTCACCTTTGGACTCACCCCGACACTAACATTCACTACCACACCTGCCCTGACCTGGATCTCTTCACCCTCCCTGTAACCTGACTTGCTCTTCCCCATTTATTAAACCTGACTATTTAATTTAATCCTGTTAAAAACTAATCTCTGGCTTGTTACTTGTCTGCATTTGGGGTTCTATCCAGTTAAATCATAACA
>NW_025540044.1:0-10242 GCF_020615455.1 Coregonus clupeaformis | reverse complement strand
GATTCACGTTCAAAGGCTAGAACACTTCTTTGTAAGTGGTGACTTGTTTTTGACTGGTAGGTGATAACCAGTGTGGAGAGGTATATATTTTGGAGTTGTAGTATCTTGTGGTCAAGATTTCCTAATCTAAAGTAGGTCAATTTGTGCTTGCTTTTAGGAGCCAGTGGATTGACAACTTGGGATGTATTGAAATACCTTGTTTAATAACCTTCTTTGTTACTCAAAGTACTTAAATTGACACAGCCCATGCCCAATTATTTCACACAGTAATGTTCGAAAAGAAAAGCATCCACTCAGAGCGTATGCATCTAATACATTCCTCAAATACTGCAGAGTTGTTAAGCAAGTCCCTGAGATCGTCATCCATCCATTTATTTGCTTATTTGTAAGGTGAAACCTCAGGGCATCACTGTAATTGTGTCATAAATGCATCAAAAATGATTCTGAGTCCTCAACAGCCTTATTCTATACCGTAGCTGTTCTTCCTGATTTTTCAAATAAAAATACAGATATTCTGTTTAAACCCTCATTTGCTGCCCCAGTGTTGATCTCTGTGGCTTGAACATGTTCAGCCTTTGGCAGACTCTCTACATCGCTCCCGTCATTTTCAATGGGCTCAGTCCCAGTCTCAAATTAATCATAGGGCAATTCTCATCAAAGTTGGTGCTTAAAAGCTGGAAATTAGTTTCAGTAGTTGTGTGACCAATAGGTGCTAAACGTCTATTTGTTTTCCGACTGCCCATTAAGTCCACAGGTAGTTAAAACATGTGGTTTATGCTGGTGATAGAGGCCAATACAGGTATGTGTCAAGTAGTCTGGACACTGAGTACCAATAATGATCTCTCCATGATGCTCATCCATCTTTCAAGGTTCACAATCTGTCTGAAGAATGCATATTAAATTGTCCACTTTGCAACAAACATACTTTCTCCAGCCACTTGCAGACTTCATCCAAGTGACCAGTCTTCCACACCACACTCAAATTCAAATTGACACTAAGCATGTGACATTTATTAGTGTTGAGGCTAAAGCTCGAAAACCTATACCACTCTTTCAGACAACCACCTGTCCTCCTAATTTTTATTTATGGTTGTTCTATAGCTTGGCGCAGAGCTTGTCAGGAAAAGGTGAAGCTGTCTCTCTCTTATTTATCTAGCGCCATATTTTTAGTATGGGACATTATGGGGATTCTGCAGTCCCATATTTAAGTGTTGACTCAGATAATATGGGGCAATATGGGAGGGCGTCAAATGGGGCATTAAGTTCTTCTTCCATGTCAACCCAAATTAGCCTATTAAAGTTCTCAATAAAGAGAGAGCCTATTTGGGCAGTTATAAAACTTTGATATAATTACATGTTAGGGAGCTTTAATCTCCCTACCTAAGTCTTTACCTGTAATCTATCTAATTAATCCTTGCCCTTTTAATATCCAAATAAATAATAATACTTTTTGTCTGTTGTGTTAAAGGTGTGTATGGGCAGTGAAACATGCTGATGCGTGAATTCAGTTTAGACTTTAACCATCTTTATAACATGTGGCCTACCCCACAATGAGATTTGTAACTTATCCCAGTTCTTAAACTGGAGTTGAATTTGAATTCAAACATACAGAATGAAAATAAACATTTCCCTTCCCCTAAAAACAACTTCTCTTCTCACATACATAAAAAATAAAATAACACCAGACATTCACCATTTTTTAGCATTGGAAAAAGACAAAGGAATTACACAGAATATACAATAATCACACTGTATTGATTGATTACTGTAAATGCATTCATTCACCATTCAGTTAGTATTGGAAAAGACAAAATTACCACAGAATATACAATAATCACCTGCCATTGATTGATTACTACTTTAAATGCATTCATTCACCATTCAGTTATATTGGAAAAGACAAAGGAATTACACAGAATATACAATAAATCACACTGTATTGATTGATTACTTAAATAAAATTAATTCACCATTCAGTTGGTATTTGAAAAAAATAAAACATCGGACTACCAGAACAAACAATAATCACACTGTAAATACATTCATTCACCATTCAGTTAGTATTGAAAAAACAAAAAATAACACAAACCTATACCTAACTTTATAGGCTAACCTGTTTGTAGATCCATAAGTGAGCTTTAAACATCCGTCTTGCTTTGGTCTGAAATACAGGCGACAGAACAGGCCTTCCCCAATACACCAACCTGAAAACATAATTAACACAAACACAACATAAAACACATCATATTTTATATCAAATGCATCTAACTAATCTAATTTATTATTCTTCTTTTTGTCAAGTTTAATATAACCTACATTAATCGTGTGTGTGTGTGTGTGTGTGTTCTTTGTTGTGGAGGTTATACATTTCTCTCCAGAGCTCACAGCTCCCAAACTCTCCACCACTTAACTGACATACAGGATAAGCCAGATACTAAAGGGAGGGATAAAGGAGGAGGATGGAAGGAGATGGTGAGAGAGTGTATCATGGAGTTTAAATGAGGACTAACATTTCTCAATATTGAATCTAGCTAGCTAAATTTAGCTAACGTTACAGTAACTTTAACTAGCTAGCTATCCTAGCTAATGTTAACTAAAACATACCAACACTTATACAACATTTACCAGTTAACATTACCCAGGCTATGTAACCCGTCTAGCTGATGAAAAATGGAAGTGTACATTACATTTTATGTAGTGTTTTTAGTTATTTGATAGTAGTTTGATGAATTATTATCTTAGCTAGCAATAGCTAAGGCTCACTCACCTTTTCACAATACATCCGTTAATCATCTCTTATCTTCCTCTCTCCCCATTTCGCTTCTCACTTCCAGTTGTCTTTATACGTTCTCAATTTAATTATACCCAAGCACCCTTTCCTCGCGCCACTGCTGATTCCAAAAGCGAACCCCTCTTTTGAAAAGGGTTCTTCAAAGCACCCTTAAGTTAAAAACAAACTGATGCGAAGTATAGGTTCTTCAATTAACGTTAAGGTTCTTTTTTTTTAACCTTATATTATCCCTAAAATCCCATACAACCTTCAGGTTCATTTTTACCTTTTTATCCTAAAGATCCTCCAGAACCTTTTCTTTTAGAGTGCAATTCACCACACAACCAACAAACAAAGCATACCACTTAGGATGCTTCAATATCATGTTTGCCTTTTCAACACCACAATAAACAGACTATGTCAATCTCGACAAACAGAAAATACATCCCTCCCTACTTGTGCCATATTAAGGTTTTACATCTCTTTCCATTCGTCATGCTGCACAGTTTGATTGAATGATTTATTTTATTTGTCAGTGGAAAAAAATTACTACTACCGGTCAAAAAGATTTTATTTCACCTACTCATTCGGGTTTTTCTTAATTTTTACTATTTTCTACATTTAATAATAGTGAAGACATCAAACTATATAACACATATGAATCCTGCCATAACCAAAAAAGTGTTAAACAAATCAAAATATATTTTATATTTGAGATTCAACAAATAGCCACCCTTTGCGTTGATGACAGCTTTGCACACTCTTGGCATTTTCTCAACTAGCTTCATGAGGTAGTCACCTGGAGACGCATTGCAATTAACAAGTGTGCCTTGTTAAAAAGATCATTTATTGGAATTTCTTTCCTTCTTAATGCGTTTGAGCCAATCAGTTGTGTTGTGACAAGGTAGGGGGTGTATACAGAAGATGGCCCTATTTGGTAAAAAACCAAGTCCATATTATGCAAGAACAACTCAAATAAGCAAAGTGATTAGAAAATACCATTCATTAAAAATAGTAAAAATTAAGAAAAACCCTTGAATGAGTAGGTGTTCTAAAACAGCTGTACTGTACATATCAGTTGTTTTGCTCTAGACGCCCACAGGCCTGAAAAGGTCCCCATACTAGTTTTTTGTAGATTTTACTATATACTTTCTTCCATCCTAACCAAATTCCTTATCGCCTCCTATATCAAGATATTTTGTTCTTCCATATCACTTTACTTTTCAGCGTTCTAACTTTTACAATACCACTGGTCAATATAGTCTACCAGTCTAACTGTCTATCCTGCCCTCTTTTTTCAACATTCAAAGTGACAAGTGGTAAGTGGATGATCTGCAATAGGCTAACTAGCAATCCATACCACACACAAAAGCATTCAAAGCTTCATCAATTTCCAATATAATCCACAAAACAAATAGGAATGAGCAATTTATTCCTTGTCCCCTAAAACCTAACCTTCAATATAGCCTAAATATTTATCATTTAACTTTTTAAATGTATTTATTACCTTTTATATGTGGCATAACACAACCAGTCATAATGTTTTAATCTGATTAGCTACTTCAAAAGTCTCCTTAACATCACACATTTGTCAAAATATAATTCCAGCGTCCTCAAAATGGATAAAATTAACCAGGTTTCCATTCAGCCTTTTTATGCAATAAAAACATTAAAGTAAATGTCGCTGACAGGCCTGATAAAAGCAAATTTGTCAGTAAACTTTCCAAATGTCAACAAAACAAAATATGCTAACAAGGTGTGATCTTTTTTTGGTACATGGGAATTTAACTCATACCAAAGTAATTTTTATGTGCACTACTATTTATGTCACAACTTTTATCCCCAACAAGTCAATTTGATCGAAACTGTTTGGGAAAATGCGTACAAGGAATGTGGTTTCTTGCATCATATAAAACATTACATTCCATTTTCATTCCCTATTTCATGTGTGTTACAAGATCATTTCTCATTTTTATAAAAGTAATTTGAGCTTTAAACACTAAAAAAGCAGTCTAAAATTAGTTCCATGTCCAAGCCATGCATAATGTTTTTAAAAAATACCTAAAAAACTATTCAAATTTAAACAGCCTATATGGCATTATATATCAAACATTTATTCTCTTCAAAATTGACTACAAAGTGTAAATAGGATAATTTTGGTCATAAAGTCAGTCTCTCAAAACAGAGTTTAGTGAGACTTGTGTCTACTGCATCACAACATAATTGAAGGTTAGGTTTGTTTCAATCCTGCCCACATGCCCACTGCTGGCATCACACACAAGCTGAGGCATCTGACTGTAGTTTTCCAAGATGGCATATGTCAAGGTCGTTTGTCAAGTCGATTTTGTTTGTGACTAGCTACATTTTACCTCCCTAATAATCTATTTATTTATGTTTTATTCGTTGTTGCGTAGTGCAAACTATTTTATTTTTTGCTGGTGTAAAGATCACAGGTCCTCCTCAGCTCGAACTTCATTACCTGAAGTTTACCAAATAACCCTATCTCCTGGCTGGCCTGAGTTCCTCGTTAAACCGCGCCGTGTCTTTCAGCTGCTCACTTGCTCTTCGCCTGGCTGTCAGTGGCAGCTCAACCCGTTCTCTCTATCGCCCTCAACACCCAATCTACTCACCACCCACAACACTCTTACTCACATACCGCTGTCCCTCTCTCCACTTACCTTACGTTGTGGCCTCTTGTTTTTTGGTCAGAAAAATACATTTACGTGGTATTCCAATGCTGACTTTATTAACTCTGGAAAAGCAACATTGTCGCAGGGTAGTACATCTGACATGTACTCTCGCGTCCATTTAACTTTTGTCACTGCCAGGAACTCACACTCTTTTTCACTCGGTCCACTCGTCAAGTGCCGATGCATTTGTGGCATGATGTAACTATGCAATTTGTGTCACTACCAAGAGTCTAATGGTTTTAAATGACTGTTTTTGTATTGTCTGAAACTCACTTGTAGAAATTCAGCTTGCAAGTAAGGTCTCTTAAAAAGAGAAGCCGTGCAAGGTTATTAAACAGAGGTGCCTAGTTATTCTTCTGTTGTTGATATCAGGTAACGTGCACACCTAACCCTGCCTGATATGCAATGTCTCCAAACCCCCCTCTGATTTTAAACGATCTGTTTTTATTTTTTCATTTAAATATCTGCAACCTGTTGTCAAAAATTTGATGGGGTTAGGATTTGAAAGCTAAATCAACTGATGCTGATTATTGTGTTTTCGAGAAACCTGCTCCAAGTCTATTTTTGATAAAATATTTGTATATAGTGGTTACATGTTTATCGTGCAGATCGGGTTAGAGAAAAGATTGGGGTGTGGCTATATATTAAAATCTAATTCCATGTAAGTGTCATAAGTCTGAAACTATTTGTAAACAGTTAGAATTTCTTGCCTTGAATAATGAGGTTTCAAAAGGAACCTCTCTATAACTGTGATTGGTTTATAACCCTCTACTCTTATTGATGCATTTTTTCTTCTTTACGCCTTTCCTTATGTCTAAACTTCTTTACAGTGAAATGATCTTGATTGGTGATCTCAACTGGTTTGGTTAAAACCGGTGTCTGATATTTAAAAATGTTACTTTAATTATCTTACAAGTTGTTTCACCCTTCTCCCCAAATCTTAAATGCCCTGATAAAATCTACCCTCAGTTATTATATTACATTTCCACATAAAATATTCTGTTGATGTTTTTTGTAATGATTTAAGTACCATTGTGCTGTTGTTGCTGTTAAAATACTAAGGTTCCAAAAAACATGTTTTATTCTAAGAGAAATTTGAAGTGTTTTAATGAGCAGGCTTTCTTTCATGATTTGTTTTATTTTGACTGGAGCAAATTGAGCTTATCCCTGATGTGAAACTGCCTGATATTCTTTCATGATGTTTTTTTCCAAATAGTAAGAACAAACCTTCACTTTTTCCATGAGTTCAGGGTTAAAAAGGGCGGGATAATCCATGGTTTTCTTCTGAGCTGTCTTGTATTATTCACGACCGTAATCTCTTACAGCTAAACGAGAGAAATCTTGTTCTATGCTATTGGCTTATTTTTAGGCAGTTAGGAAACAAGTGTTATTTTCTTCTCCAGGAAGGCCAAGTCCTGAATATTTTATGTGTCTGTTACCACTGATAACCTGAATGACCCTAGAAAGTTTTGGAATGCTATTAAGTCTATGTCTGGTAACAGTAATGTTAATGAATTACCGTCATTGTTTTAACTCTGTTGCTATTTACAAAACTGGGAAATGCTGAATTGTTTCAATAAGCACTTTGTAATCATCTGGTAGGCTGTTTGATTCAGTGTCCTCTGTCTCTGTACAACCCTGTGTGGATGAACCAGTGTCCTCTTCTCTTACAACTGTGTGATAACCAGTAGCTGGTCAAACTTTTAGTTTTCTGCCATTCTCAGTGCAGGTGGTACATAAAGCCCTGAAATCCTTCGATCAAAGAAAGCCTGCAGGTCCTGATCTTTTGGATCCCCTGCTTTTTAAATCTGGCAGCTGATTTCATAGCTGAACCACTTACATATCTGTTCAATCTAACCCTGGAAACAATGAAATTCCAAAGATCTGGAAGTCAGCATTTGTCCTACCACTTTTTGGGGAGATCCAACTCTTTTAAATAATTATAGGCCAATCTCCGACTGTCACCCCTGGTGAAAATACTTGAAACCCTTGTAAGTGAACAGCTAAAATAGTTTTGTTTACTAACTCTATTTTATCAATGTATCAATCGGGCTTCAGGAAAAGCATATCTAAAATACAGCAGCCATGAGGTTTTTTGTATTATCACTGAAGCCCTTGACAAAAAACCAGCACTGTCTCTGCTTTTTATTGATCTCTCTAAGGCTTTTGATACAGTTGATCATTGTGACACTCTGGCTCCATGACTTTATTATTGAGCCAGAGGTTGTTATTTTCACTTGGGTGTATTTCTATGTTGGGTATTCTAGTTGTGTATTTCTATGTTTGGTTGGATAGCTTACGATGATCATATACTCCCATGTAGCAGTGTCAGCTGTCGGCTCGTTATCTCTGATTACCATATTATTGTGTTTTTCGTGGGTATTGTGGGTTTTTGTTCCATGTTTCTGTCAAGTGTTACGACTATCGTCATTTGTTGTTTTGTGGTTGCTTTATTTAATAAAGTCATCATGTTCACTCAGCTGCGTAGTGGTCACTTCTTCAGACGATCGTGACAGAAAAACCCACCATAGAAGGACCAAGCAGCGTGTCCAGGAGCACGACAGCTGGACATGGGAGGAGGCGCCTGGTAAGGAGATCGAGAGGCTGGCGATGGCCCAGGTGGGCAAATCGTGTCTGGGAGGACATGCTCGGGGGGCAGGGACCTTGGGAAATCGCCTGGCGAGAGGACAACGGCGTCAGCAGGAGCCATCATCGTTGCCAACCCCAAAAAGTTTTTGGGGGGCACATGGCTTCGGGCTGGGCAGCAGGAGGCTGCTACAGGGAGACGTGGAGCTATCGGATTACGGGAGCCATTGGCCCGGTAGAGGGTTGTTGCGGCACGGCGTGAAACTATGTGTGTTACCAGTCCGGTCCGGCCAGTTCCTGATCCCCAGTTAACCAGTGGTGTGTGTTCCCAGTACACCATGTTCCATGCATCAACCCACGGTGGTGCGTCGCCAGCCCAGCCCGGCCTGTTCCTGCTCCACGCACAAATCGGTGTGCGTCGCCACCTGCCCGGCCTGTTCCTGCTCCACGCACCAATACGGTGTGTCAAGCAGCCCTGCCCGGCCTGTTTCTGCTCCGCACCAAGGGGATACGGTGTGCGTCGACAGCCCTGCCTGGCCTGTTCCTGCTCACCAAGCCCGCGTGTCGTCGCCAGCCCGGCCTGTTCCTGCTCACGCACAGAGGATACATTTGTCGTCGACAGCCCTGCCCGGCCTGTTCCTGCTCCGCGCACCAAGGATACGGTGTCGCGTCACAACCTGCCCGGCCTGTTCCTGCCACCGCACCAAGTCTACGGTGTGCGTCGCCAGCCAGTCCGGCCTGTTCGCTCCCGCACTAGCTGAGATGCGTGTCCTCAGCCCGGTACCTCCAGTTCGGCCTCTGGCGCCAGGCCTGGGTGCGCCTCAGGCGGCCAAGTCGGCCGTCTGCCCAACGACGCCTAACTGCCCGTCTGCCCACGGCCCTCTGCCCCGGCCTAACCTCCCGTCTGCCACGGCGCCTAACTGCCCGTCTGCCCAACGGCGCTTAACTACCCGTCTCCTGCGGCCTAAGCCGCCACGTCTGTACTGAGCCTGCAAAGCCGCCCCGTCTGCCATGAGCCTTCAGAGCCTCGCCAGATGCCGCTAGAGCCTTCCGCCAGACAGGAGCCGCTAGAGCCTTCCGCCAGACAGGATCAGCCAGAGCCGTCTGCCGGGCAGGATCGGCCAGAGCCTTCCGCCAGACAGGATCAGCCAGAGCCTTCCTAGACAGGATCAGCCAAGCCTTCCGCTTCAAGACGGGAGCCGCTGGAGCCTTCCGCCAGGGGTAGCGTCCGCCAGACAGGATCAGCCAGGCCGTTCGCCAGACAGGATCAGCCAGATCCGTCAGCCAGCCATGAGCAGCCAGATCCGTCAGCCACCCGCCCAGGCAGCCAGATCCGTCCAGCCAGCCATGAGCAGCCAGATCCTTCAGCCAGCCATGAGCAGCCAGATCCGTCAGCCAGCCATGAGCAGCCAGATCCGTCAGCCAGCCATGAGCCGTCCCAGCCAGATCGCCAAACCGTCCCAGCCAGGATCCGCCATTTATCGGTACTCCTTGCGGTGCTGTCCCTTATCCTGGTGCTCCCCTTATCTGGTGCTGTCCCTTATCCTGGTGCTCCCCTTAGTCGGTCACGCCCCTTATCATGCTGCCCTTATCGGTGCTGCCCCTTAGTCGATTGCTGCCCCTTAGTCGGTGCTGCCTCTTATTCCAATCAGTGGGGTTAAAGTGGGGAGGGGGTGGTCATTTGGAGGAGGCTCACGTAAGCAGGTAGTGACTATGGTGGGGTTGGGGACCACGACCAGTGCCAGAGCACCCACCATGGACAGACGCCCACCCAGACCCTCCCCTAGACTGTATGCTGGTCGCCGGAGTTCGCACCTTTGGGAAGAGAGTACTGCCCCTCTGGCTCCATGACTTTATTATTGAGCCAGGGTTGTTATTTTTCACTTGGGTGTATTTCTATGTTGGGTATTCTAGTTGTGTATTTCTATATGTTTGGTTGGAGTAGCATTGAGTCATATGACTCCCAATCGGAGGTAACGAGTGTCAGCTGGTCGGCTCGTTATCTCTGATTAGACATATTTATACTGTGTGTTTTCGTGGGTATTGTGGGTTTTTGTTCCATGTTTCTGTCCAGTGTTACAGAGAGGACTTCACTATCGTCATTTGTTGTTTTTTGTGGTTGCTTTATTTAATAAAGTCATCATGTTCACTCCCTTTGGCGCTGCGTTGGTCAGCTTCTTCAGGCGATCGTGACAA
>NW_025540043.1:0-10244 GCF_020615455.1 Coregonus clupeaformis | reverse complement strand
TCCATGCCTAATGCTGATGGTGTTCTGGGGTTGTATCATCCCCTCCAAACACGCGAGTGGAGTTTAGACCAAAAGCTTAATTTTTGTTCCATCAAATTACATGACCTTCTCCATTCCTCCTCTGATCATCCAGATGGTCATTGGCAAACTTCAGACGGGCCTGGACATGCGCTGGCTTGAGCAGGGGGACCTTGTTATGCGCTGCAGGATTTTAATCCATGACGGCAGTGTGTTGTATTAATGGTTTTTTGAGACTGTGGTCCCAGCTTTCTTCAGGTCAATGACTCAGGTCCTGCTGGGTCGGGGCTGATCCCTCACCTTCTCATGATCATTGATGCCTCAATGCTAGGTGAGATCTGCACAAAACCCCAGACCAGGTGATTGACCATTATCTTGAACTTCTTTTCCATTTTCTAATAATTGCGCCAACAGTTGCTGCCTTCTCACCAAGCTGCTTGCTCATTGTCCTGTAGCCCATCCCAGCCTTGTGCAGGTCTACAATTTTATCCCTGATGTCCTTACACAGCTCTCTGGTCTTGGCCATTGTGTGGAGAGGTTGGAGTCTGTTTGATTGGAGGTCTGTACTGATGTCTTTTATACAGGTAACGAGTTCAAACAGGTGCAGTTAATACAGGTAATGAGTGGAGAACAGGAGGGCTTCTTAAAGAAAAACTAACAGGTCTGTGAGAGCTGGAATTCTTGCAATTGAAGCAGTAGGTGATCAAATACTTGGCGGCCAAGCAATAAAATGCAATGAATTACTTTAAAATCTAGAATGTGATTTTCTGGATTTTTGATTTGATTTTTTTGATACAAATTATAGACTCTACATGCTTGGTAAGTAGGAAAACTTGCAAAATCGTCAGTGTATCAAATACTTGTTCTCCCCACTGTATATATATATATATATATATATATATATATATATATATATATATATATATATATATATATATATATATATACACTGCTCAAAAAATAAAGGGAAATACTTGGAATACATCCTAGTTGAATGAAATAATCTTATTAAATACTTTTTTCTTTACATAGTTGAATGTGCTGACAACAAAATCACACTATCGTGCCTGTATGACCTCCCTACAACGCCTCTGGGCATGTTCCTGATGAGGCGAATGGTCTCCTGAGGATCTCCTCCCAGACCCACCAAAGCATCCGCTAACTCCTGACTGCGAATGTCACACCATGACTGACCCACCGCCAAAACGGGTCATGTTGGAGGCACGGCCAGCAGCAGAACATTCTCTGCCACAGTTTCCAGACTCTGTCATGTCTGTCACATGTGCTCAGTGTGAACCTGCTTTCATCTGTGAGGAGCACAGGGCACAGTGGCGAATTTGCCAATCTTGGTGTTCTCTGGCAAATGCCAACGCCCTGCACGGTGTTGGGCTGTAAGCACAACCCCACCTGTGGATGTCGGGCCTCATAACCACCCCAAATGGAATGGTTTTATAACGCTTGAGCAGACATATGCACATCAGGCCTGCTGAAGGCCATTTTGCAGGGCCCTGGCAGGGCCCTTCTGCTCCTCCTGTACAAAGGCGGAGGTAGCGGTCCTGCTGTTGGGTTGTTGCCCTCCTACGGCCTTCCTCCACGCCTCCTGATGTACTGGCCTGTCTCCCTGGTAGCGCTCCATGCTCTGGACACCACGCCAACAGACACAGCAACCTTCTGCTGCTGTGCCTGCATTGATGTGCCATCCTGGATGAGCTGCACTACCTGAGCCACTTGTGTGGGTTGTAGACTCTGTCTCATGCTATCACTAGAGTGAAAGCACCGCTAACATTCAAAAGTGATCAAAACATCAGCCAGGAAGCATAAAAACTGAGAAGTGGTCTGTGGTCACCACTGTGAACCACTTTTATTGGGGGTGTCTTGCTAATTGCCTATAATTTCCACTCGTTGTCTATTCCATTTGCACAACAACATGTAAAAGCACACAATGCATATTTCCTAAGTGGACAGTTTGATTTCACAGAAGTGTGATTGACTTGGAGTTACATTGTGTTGTTTAAGTGTTCCCTTTATTTTTCTGAGCAGTGTATATATATATATTTTTTTTTCGGGTGGGGCGTAAATAAATGATTATTTGATCTATCCCAGGTATTCCTAAAGAGGTGAGGTTTCAAGCGTTTCCTCGGAAGGTGGTGATTGGACTCTGCTGTCCTGGCGCCGTGAGGGAGCTTTTCCACCATTGGGGTGCCAGAGCAGCGAACAGTTTTGACTGGTCTGAGCGGGAACTGTGCTTCCACAGAGGTAGGGGGGCCAGCAGGCCACAGGTGGATGAAACGCAATGCCCTTGTTTGGGTGTAGGGACTGACTGTGAGCCTGAAGGTGAGGTGCCGTTCCTCACTGCTCCGTAGGCAAGCACCATGGTCTTGTAGCAGATCTGAGCTTCAACTGAAGCCAGTGGAGTGTGCGCGGAGGATTGGGTGACGGAGAGAACTTGGGAAGGTTGAATACCAGACGGGCTGCATTCTGAATGAGTTGTAGGGGTTTAATGGCACAGGCAGGGAGCCCAGCCAACAGCGAGCTGCAGTAATCCAGACGGAGACACAAGTGCCTGGATTAGGATTCCAGCGTCGGCAGGCTGTATCAGCACACAAGAGCATGAACCTACAGGGATCGGGTCACCGCCTTTGATGTTAGCGGGAGAATGACAGGGTGTTGTCCAGGGTCACGCCAAGGCTCTTTGCACTCTGGGAGGAGGACACAACGGAGTTGTCAACCGTGGATGGCGAGATCATGGAACGGGCAGTCCTCCCGGTATAAAGAGCAGCCCGGCCTCACAAGGTTCAGCTGAGGATCCATAATCCAATGATATGTCTGCACATGAAGATGCGATTCACACCTAAGGGTCATGGTTGTGGAAGGCTATAAAACATTAATTGTGTGTCGCCTGCGTAGCAATGATAGGAGAGGCCATGTCGGGATATGACAGAGCATTAAGACTGGTGTATAGTGAGAATAGGAGAGGGCCTAGAACTGAGCCCTGGAGAACGTGATAAGAGCATGCAGTGAGATGATTCTCACACGCCACTTTGCAGGAGCTAGCACTCTGTCAGGAAGAGACTTAACCAAGAGTGAGCCGCACCGGAGATGCCCAACTCGGAGAGGGTGGAGAGGAGGATCTGATGGTTCACAGTATCAAAGGCAGATAGGTCTAGAAGGACGAGAGCAGAGGAGAGAGAGTTAGCTTTAGTAGTATGGAGAGCCTCTGTGACACAGAGAAGAGCAGTCTCAGTTGAATGACCAGTCTTGAAACCTGATCAGTTTGACTAAGAAGGCCATTCTGAGAGAGATAGCAAGAGAGTTGGCTAAAGACGGCACGTCAAGAGTTTTGGAGAGAAATAAGAAAGAAGGTACATTGGTCTGCAGTTGCTGACATCGGAGGGACTTGAAAGTGTAGGTTTTTTGAGAAGGGGTGCAACTCGCCTCTTTGAAGATGGAAGGGACATAGCCAAATGGTCAAGGATGAGTTGATGAGCGAGGTGAGGTATAGGAGGTCTCTGGAAATGGTCTTGAGAAGAGTGGAGGGGATAGGGTCAAGCGGGCAGGCTGTTGGGCGTCGGTCATTACAAGTCAAAGATTTCATCTGGAGAGAGAGGGAAGAAAGAAGTCAAAGCATAGGGTAGGGCAGTGAAGCAGGACCAGCGGTGTCATTTGACTTAACAAAACGAGGATCGGATGTCGCCAACTTTCTTTTTCAAAATGGTTGACGAAGTCATCCACAGAGAGGGAGTGAGGGGGAAGGGGAGGGAGGATTCAGCAGGGAGGAGAAGGTGGCAAAAGAGCTTCTAGGGTTAGAGGCAGATGCTTGGAATTTAGAGTGGTAGAAAGTGGCTTTAGCAGCAGTTGAGGAAGAAAATGAGAGGAGGGAGTGAAAAGATGCCAGGTCCGCAGGGAGTTCCAGTTTTCCTCCATTTCTGCTCGGCTGCCCGGAGCCCTGTTCTGTGAGCTCGCAATGAGCCGCCAAGCCACGGAGCAGGGGAGGGGAGGACCGAGCCAGCCGGGAGGATAGGGAACATAGAGAGTCAAAGGATGCAGAAAGGTAGGAGAGGGAGAGGAGGTTGAGGAGGCAGAATCAGGAGATTGAAGGGAGAAGGATTGAGCAGAGGTAAGAGATGATAGGATGGAAGAGGAGAGTAGCGGGAGAGAGAGAGCGAAGGTTGCGACGGCGCATTACCATCTGAGTAGGGGCAGAGTGAGTAGTGTTGGAGGAGTGAGAAAAGGATTCACATCTCCATCTCGAAATTGGGAGCCTAAATCAAATCAAAACTGTATTTAAAGTGCATTTAAAGTTTGATTTGATTTAGTCCTATTCTACACTCCCTTTGAACTTTTATCACATTTTTGTTGTATTGCAAAGTGGGATTGAAATAGATTTAATTCTATTTTTTTGTCATTGATTTAAACAAAATACTCCTATAATGTCAAAGTGAAAAGAAAATTTTACAATAATAACTCAAATATAGTTGCTGCACAAATATTCACCCTTTGTTTAGGCAAGCCTAAATTAGTTCAGAAGTAAAATGTGGCTTCTTTACAAATCATATAATTATATGTGAAATAATATGGGTTGACATGATTTTTTAATGACTACCTCTTCCTAGTCAAGTATTGAATTTCAAGCACAGATTCAACTACAAAGACTAGGAAGATTTTCGAAAGCCTCATACAGGGCAGTGATTGGTAGATGGGTAACAATAACAAATCAGACATTGAATATATCTTTAACCATGGTCAAGTTAATAATTATGCTGTGGATGATGTATTAAACTACAGACACATCAAAGATGCAGTCGCCTTCTGAACTGAGCTGCAGGAAAGGAAGGAAACTGCTTAGGGATGTCACCATGAGGCTATTGGTGATTTTAAAAAACAGCTACAGAGTTCAATGGCTGTGATGGAAGAAAACTTGAGAATAGATCAACAACATTGTCAACACTAGCCCTCATAGCACTGTAGAGTAGCACCATGGTGTAGCCGGAGGACAGCCAGCTTCCCATCCTCCTCTTGGTACATTGACTTCAATACAAAACCTAGGGATGCCCTTGGTTCTCACCCCCCTCCAGACTTACACAGTAATTATGACAACTTCCTTCGGAGGAACGCCCTCTAACCTATCAGAGCTCTTGCAGCATGAACTGACATGTTACATTCACCTAATCAAAGGACTTAGAGAATGAATCTAGTACTGAAAACATAAGCTACAGCTAGGCCAGCACTGCAGTGCATAAATTGTGGTGAGTAGTTGACTCAAAGAGAGAAACAGACACACAAGAGTTTTGAAGAAATTAATTTATTCAAAAATGAAGGAGAAGCAAGAGAGAGATATCGCCATTTTTAAAACTTTCAGTTTCAGTTATTTAGCTAGTAAATGCAGCTTGCTAGTTTAGCCTACTCAAACAATTTCTGCTCAAGCAGAAGGATGCTATGTTAATCTAGCTGGCTATGACTATCCAACACAGCACTGGAACTTTCCAAGTCAAGTGCAAACTTTGCCAGCCAAATTTATTGCCACCAGGGCCCGCCAGTGTAACTGCTAAACTGGGTTACACGGTATTGGTATTGCATGATTGTAGCGGGTTTACTAACGAATTAGTTCTGTTAGCTATGTTGACTATGACATTACTTTAGCTAATATGGTGACAATGATGTAGGCTGTGTAAAGAGGTTATGATACAGTGAGGGAAAAAAGTATTTGATCCCCTGCTGATTTTGTGACAAAGAAATGATCAGTCTATAATTTTAATGGTAGGTTTATTTGAAACAGTGAGAGACGGAATAACAACAACAAAAATCCAGAAAACGCATGTCAAAAATGTTATAAAATTGATTTGCATTTTAATGAGGGTAAATAAAATTGTAAATGTAAATAATTATTTGACCTCTGCAAAACATGACTTAGTACTTGGTGGCAAAACCCTTGTTGGCAATCACAGAGGTCAGACGCTTCTTGTAGTTGGCCACCAGGTTTGCACACATCTCAGGAGGGATTTTGTCCCAACTCCTCTTTGCAGATCTTCTCCAAGTCATTAAGGTTTCGAGGTGATATTTGGCAACCTCGAACCTTCAGCTCCCACCACAGATTTTCTATGGGATTAAGGTCTGGAGACTGGCTAGTCCACTCCAGGACCTTAATGTGCTTCTTCTTGAGCCACTCCTTTGTTGCCTTGGCGGTGTGTTTTGGGTCATTGTCATGCTGGAATACCCATCCACGACCCATTTTCAAATGCCCTGGCTAAGGGAAGTTCTCACCCAAGATTTGACGGTGTACATGGCCCCATCCATCGTCTCCTTTGATGCGGTGAAGTTGTCCTGTCCCCTTAGCAGAAAAAAACACCCCCAAAGCATAATGTTTCCACTCCATGTTTGACGGTGGGGATGGTGTTCTTGGGGTCATAGGCAGCATTCCTCCTCCTCCAAACACGGCGAGTTGAGTTGATGCCAAAGAGCTCCATTTTGGTCTCATCTATCCACAACACTTTCACCCAGTTCTACCCCATGAATCACTCAGGATGCTCCAGCTAAGTAAACTTCAGACGGGCATGTATATGTGCTTTCTTGAGCAGGGGGATTCTTATGGCGCTGCAGGGATTTCAGTCCTTCACGGCGTAGTGTGTTACCAATTGTTTCAGACTATGGTCCCAGCTGCCTTGAGATCATTGACAAGATCCTCCCATGTAGTTCTGGGCTGATTCCCTCACCGTTCTCATGATCATTGCAACTCCACGAGGTGAGATCTTGCATGGAGCCCCAGGCCGAGGGAGATTGACAGTTCTTTTGTGTTTCCTCCATTTGCGAATAATCGCACCAACTGCTGTCACCTTCGCCTGGTCAAGCATAAGCACTCTAAAAATTAGGTTCCAACAAGGTTCTTCTAAGATCCTCAAAGTTCTTCGAAGAACCTTAGGTTCTTGCACTGAAAATGGCTCCCCAAAAAGGTTATTCCAAGAACCCCATAGAAGAAAGTTGGTGGGGGTTCTTGCAGGAACTTCCAACTGCCCAACTGAAACACTTGGATTTGAATTTGAAAGGGACAGCCGGCAGGCACTTAACTGGAAACATTTAAAGATCTCCTCAATTTAAGGAAAGGTTTGTCCCTTGTATGAATCCAATTACGCAAATCTTTCTAAAACAGAAAATGGACACAATTCAATGGATGTCAATCAATAAAGAGGTAAGAATATGTATGCTATACGAATATGTTGGAAGGCTAGCTGCATTGGGCAGATGACTGAACTGTGTCTGTGTCTGCAGGTATACAGACAGGAGGCATACGAAGGTATGTCAATTGGCATTGGTATGTTAGTAGATCACATGTACCATCCTCCTCCTCTTACCTCTTCAATGAAAATCCCATAGGCCTCTACATTATGGACAAGGTATGTGTATGAAAACCATTAACAAAACAGTTTTTTTCATTCACATTTACCACAAAACCAAGGTATGAATACTGTTGTGTGCATGTTTTGTCAATCATCTGTATAATTACTATTTTTTTTTTGATTCACAGACTCACCTCCCCTCACACTTGATGAATATAACAGAAATCTGTTTGATCACCATGCACTGCAAAATCATTCTGGCTATGGATACGGAGAACATCAACACATTAACATCAACACGACAGAGGATGTACCCATTGGACTTGGGGCTCTGCTGGGAGCTTACCTCATATTTAGATTTTTTAATTCTGCTTTGCTGCTAAAATCATAATAAACACTGACAACTAAAATATTGTGTTGTTGTTATTGTTATGGGTATTACATATTATTATTAATAATACACATTAGAAGAGGTGGCAGTTCAAAAAATTAACCCTAAAAAGGTTCTTCTAAAAAGGTTTATGAGGATCCATTAAAAGGGGTTATTTTGAATTCCTTTAAAAGGGTTCTTCGAATAACTTATAGGGGTTCCCCCACAGTTTCAATATGAAGAACTCCTAAATGATACTCCAGAACCTTTTTATTTTAGAGTGTACAGATAATGTGTTGCCATTGAAGTCCACAAGCCGAAGGGAAAAGGTGAGAGGAGTATGCGCGTATAGATGTGAGAAGGAATTGTCAGCGATCGTCAGACGGAATAGACCAAGGCGCAGTGATGAACGAACATGTTTATTTATCTATAGTGATAAATACTGACAATGAACAAAACAACAAACGACTGTAACGTCCTAGGTAACATAGACCAATACGGAACAAGAACTACAAACACAAAGGGAAAAACAGACAGTTTAAATATATATCCCAATCAGAGACAACCAGCCACAGCTGACACTCCGCTGCCTCTGATTGGGAGTCACTCAGGCCAACATAGAAATAAACAAACCAGAACTCCCAAATATAGAAATACACCCCACATAGAAAAGAACACACCCTGGCTCAACATATAGAGTCCCAGAGCCAGGGTGTTACAGTACCCCCTGGGTGCTGGGGCGCGCGCGGATCACACCGCGCCTCAACTAGAGCAAAACAGGAGGGCTGGGTGGGCATTCCTCTCGGCGGCGGTTTCTGGCTCCGGCCTGCCCACCACCTCCAATAAACCCCCCATAGCGCCCTGGTCCGGTCTGGCCCCGCTGGCTGGAGCTGAACTGGACGTAGCAGGAGCGGCAAGAACAGCCCTGTGAGGGAAGGTTGACCGGTACCTACCAGGCACCGGTGACCCAGGCACGGGTTGTGCTGGGACTGACGACGCGCACCCCTGAGCCGGAACGGGCCGGACTGGTTTGACGACTCGGTGACCCCGGGCTTTGCGCGTGGAGTAGAACGGGCCGAACTGGTTGGGACGACTCGCACCCTGGCTTGCGGCGTGGAGTAGGAACGGGCCGACTGGCTGACGAAGCGCATCCCCGGCTTGGGTGCGTGGAGTAGGAACAGGCCGGACTGGCTGGCGAATACACACCGTAGGCTTGGTGCGCAGGAGCAGGGACAGGGCCGACCGGCTGGCGACGCACACCGAAGGCTTGGTGCGCGTGAGCAAGTGGGACAGGCTGGACCGGGCTGGCGACGCACACCGCAGGCTTGGTGCGCAGGAGCAGGAACAGGCCGGACCGGGCTGGCGACGCACACCGTAGGCTTGGTGCGTGGAGCAGGGACAGCCCAGACCGGGCTGGCGACGCACACCGAGGCTTGGTGAAGTGCGAGGAGCAGGAACAGGCCGGACCGGGCTGGCGACGCACACCGAAGGCTTGGGCGAGAGCAGGGACAGGCCGGACTGGCTGGCGACGCACACCGTAGGCTTGGTGCGAGTGGCAGGAACAGGCCGGGCCGGGCGCTGGCGACGCACACCGTAGACTTGGTGCGAGTGGCAGGAACAGGCCGGCCGGGCCGTGGGCGACGCACACCGTAGGCTTGGTGCGAGGGTCAGGAACAGGCCGGGACTGGCTGGCGACGCACACCGTAGGCTTGGTGCGAGAGGCAGGAACAGGCCGGACTGCTGGCGACGCGCACCGACATTTGGTGCCAGGGCCGAACAGGTCGGGACCGCATTTGGAACACACCACTGGCCTCTACCCCGGATCTGGAACGGCCGGACCGGACTGGTAACACACCCCAGTACCTCGCCGCGGCTCTAAACCTTCTTTTCCTACTTTGAACAGTGGCCCCAGACCCTGGTGGCCTTCTCTGAATACGCCCTTTCTGCCTCCGTCAG
Source organism: Coregonus clupeaformis (assembly GCF_020615455.1). Lineage (NCBI taxonomy): Eukaryota > Metazoa > Chordata > Actinopteri > Salmoniformes > Salmonidae > Coregonus > Coregonus clupeaformis. Next base: position 569 of record NW_025540043.1, on the reverse strand, counting down.
CCCTGTCGTCCATGCCCTGTGCTCCCCCTAAATTTTTTTGGGGGTTGCCTCTCGTCAGCCCGACGACGATGCCACTGATCACGCCGTTGCTCCTCTCTCCGTCGCCTCTCTACTGTCTCACCCATGGCCGGCGATCCATCCCGGCCAGGGAGCCTCCCAGGTCCAGGACCCTGCCCGTCTAAGATCTGCTCCCACGTCCAGGCTGCCTGCTCCTGGACATGCTGCTTGGTCCTGGGTGATGGTGGGTCTCTTCTGTCACGATCGTCGCACGGAATAGACCAAGGCGCAGCGTGTGGCGCCAGACAGTTTAAATATGGCTCCCAATCAGAGACAACCAGCCACAGCTGACACTCAATAGTTCTGATTGGGAGTCACTCAGGCCAACTTAGAAATAAACAAACCAGAACCTTAACATAGAAAATACACCACATAGAAAGAACACACCCTGGCTCAACATATAGAGTCCCAGAGCCAGGGTGTTACAGGAATACAACGTGGCTGGGCAGAAAGTGAATTGTGTTTGATGGGTGATCAGGGGTGTGTCTTATTCTGAAAATTCCTGTTGAAAA
>NW_025540042.1:0-10248 GCF_020615455.1 Coregonus clupeaformis | reverse complement strand
TATTTATTTTTTTTAAGGGGGGGTAGAAGGATTACTTTATCCTATCCCAGGTGTTCCTTAAAGAGGTGGGGTTTCAAATGTCTCCGGAAGGTGGTGAGTGACTCCGCTGTCCTGGCGTCGTGAGGGAGCTTGTTCCACCATTGGGGTGCCAGAGCAGCGAACAGTTTTGACTGGGCTGAGCGGGAACTATGCTTCCGCAGAGGAAGGGGAGCCAGCAGGCCAGAGGTGGATGAACGCAATGCCCTCGCCTGGGTGTAGGGACTGATCAGAGCCTGAAGGTACGGAGGTGCCGTTCCCCTCACTGCTCCATAGGCAAGCACCATGGTCTTGTAACGGATGCGAGCTTCAACTGGAAGCCAGTGGAGTGTGCGGAGGAGGGGGGTGACGTGAGAGAACTTGGGAAGGTTGAACACCAGACGGGCTGCGGCAATCTGGATGAGTTGTAGGGGTTTAATGGCACAGGCAGGGAGGCCAGCCAACAGCGAGTTGCAGTAATCCAGACGGGAGATGACAAGTGCCTGGATTAGGACCTGTGCCGCTTCCTGTGTAAGGCAGGGTCGTACTCTCCGAATGTTGTAGAGCATGAACCTGCAGGATCGGGTCACCGCCTTGATGTTAGCGGAGAACGACAGGGTGTTGTCCAGGGTCACGCCAAGGCTCTTCGCACTCTGGGAGGAGGACACAACGGAGTTGTCAACCGTGATGGCGAGATCATGGAACGGGCAGTCCTTCCCCGGGAGGAAGAGCAGCTCCGTCTTGCCAGGGTTCAGCTTGAGGTGGTGATCCGTCATCCATACTGATATGTCTGCCAGACATGCAGAGATGCGATTCGCCACCTGGTTATCAGAAGGGGGAAAGGAGAAGATTAGTTGTGTATCGTCAGCGTAGCAATGATAGGAGAGGCCATGTGAGGATATGACAGAGCCAAGTGACTTGGTGTATAGGGAGAAAAGGAGAGGGCCTAGAACTGAGCCCTGGGGGACACCAGTGGTGAGAGCACGTGGTGCGGAGACAGCTTCTCGCCACGCCACTTGGTAGGAGCGACCGGTCAGGTAGGACGCAATCCAGGAGTGAGCCGCGCCAGAGATGCCCAGCTCGGAGAGGGTGGAGTGGAGGATCTGATGGTTCACTGTATCAAAGGCAGCAGACAGGTCTAGAAGGACAAGAGCAGAGGAGAGAGAGTTAGCTTTAGCAGTGCGGAGAGTCTCCGTGACACAGAGAAGAGCAGTCTCAGTTGAATGACCAGTCCTGAAACCTGACTGGTTTGGATCAAGAAGGTCATTCTGAGAGAGATAGCAAGAGAGTTGGCTAAAGACGGCACGCTCAATAGTTTTGGAAAGAAAAGAAAGAAGGGATACTGGTCTGTAGTTGTTGACATCAGTGGGATCGAGTGTTGGTTTTTTGAGAAGGGGTGCAACTCTCGCTCTCTTGAAGACGGAAGGGACATGACACCATGAAGCCATCCTGTCGGACATGACATCAGTCTGTTTCTCCAGGAGGAAGTTACAGCACAGATCCACGTGAGCAGGACTGGTGTAGTTAGTAGGTGTAGGCTTATGGAAACACTGTTGGAGTACTCCAACAACAACACACATTATTCAGACAGAGACAGAGAGGTACTCACCAGGGTCACTCCTCCTCCTCCTCCGTTCTGAGGTAGATGATGAAGGACAGTCTGAGTCTGTTTCCTGTAACAGATTAAAACAGGAGGAACTGTTAAGAGAAATGAACCAGTGAACCAGGACACTGTGGGAGTCTGTCTATAAAACTCACCCAGGCACAGCGACCACTTAAAAACGACATCACAGGAAAAACCACTTCAGAAGCTCCGAGGGAGACCGTCTTGGAACAATGTGACAGCATAAACATCACTCTTCAACAAACTATGTTGTTTCAACTTGAGGTTGAGTGCGTGTGTGTGTGTGTGTGTGTGTGTGTGTGTGAGACCCAGGGCTAGGCAATTAGTTTGACACAGTCTGTTTGGAACTCTTTAAAATGGAGGGTGATGGAGCAGTGTTTCCCCTACATTAATTTAGTAGCGGTGGCCCGCCGCTGTTAATTTCTTGCCACCGCTGCTAAACGTTATAGTCGTTGGCTCAATGACGAAGTCTCTGGGAACAGCTAGCATGTCATCGCACCCAACGCCAGTAGTTTCACATTTCAAGTTTTAAATGTCACGTGCACAAGTACAGTGAAATGCCTTTCTTACAAGCTTCTAAACCCATCAATGCCGTAATCAATATCCCATGTAATAATTTTTTAAAGAAAAACAAGGTAGAACAAAAACACGAGAAAGTAAGCTAGCTATATACTGGGTCAGTCAGCTCCAGTACCATATCAACAATGTGCAGGGATACTGGAGTGATGGAGGTAGATATGTATAGGGGTAAGGGGACAGGGGTACTGGAGTGATGGAGGTAGATATGTATAGGGGTAAGGGGACAGGGGTACTGGAGTGATGGAGGTAGATATGTATAGGGGTAAGGGGACAGGGATACTGGAGTGATGGAGGTAGATATGTATAGGGGTAAGGGGACAGGGATACTGGAGTGATGGAGGTAGATATGTATAGGGTTAAGGGGACAGGGATACTGGAGTGATGGAGGTAGATATGTATAGGGGTAAGGGGACAGGGATACTGGAGTGATGGAGGTAGATATGTATAGGGGTAAGGTGACAGAGATACTGGAGTGATGGAGGTAGATATGTATAGGGGTAAGGGGACAGGGATACTGGAGTGATGGAGGTAGATATGTATAGGGTTAAGGGGACAGGGATACTGGAGTGATGGAGGTAGATATGTATAGGGGTAAGGGGACAGGGATACTGGAGTGATGGAGGTAGATATGTATAGGGGTAAGGGGACAGGGATACTGGAGTGATGGAGGTAGATATGTATAGGGGTAAGGGGACAGGGGTACTGGAGTGATGGAGGTAGATATGTATAGGGGTAAGGGGACAGGGGTACTGGAGTGATGGAGGTAGATATGTATAGGGGTAAGGGGACAGGGATACTGGAGTGATGGAGGTAGATATGTATAGGGGTAAGGGGACAGGGATACTGGAGTGATGGAGGTAGATATGTATAGGTGTAAGGGGACAGGGATACTGGAGTGATGGAGGTAGATATGTATAGGGGTAAGGGGACAGGGATACTGGAGTGATGGAGGGAGATATGTATAGGGGTAAGGGGACAGGGATACTGGAGTGATGGAGGTAGATATGTATAGGGGTAAGGGGACAGGGATACTGGAGTGATGGAGGTAGATATGTATAGGGGTAAGGGGATACTGGAGTGATGGAGGTAGATATGTATAGGGGTAAGGGGACAGGGATACTGGAGTGATGGAGGTAGATATGTATAGGGGTAAGGGGACAGGGATACTGGAGTGATGGAGGTAGATATGTATAGGGGTAAGGGGACAGGGATACTGGAGTGATGGAGGTAGATATGTATAGGGGTAAGGGGACAGGGATACTGGAGTGATGGAGGTAGATATGTATAGGGGTAAGGGGACAGGGATACTGGAGTGATGGAGGTAGATATGTATAGGGGTAAGGGGACAGGGATACTGGAGTGATGGAGGTAGATATTTATAGGGGTAAGGGGACAGGGATACTGGAGTGATGGAGGTAGATATGTATAGGGGTAAGGGGATACTGGAGTGATGGAGGTAGATATGTATAGGGGTAAGGGGACAGGGATACTGGAGTGATGGAGGTAGATATGTATAGGGGTAAGGGGACAGGGATACTGGAGTGATGGAGGTAGATATGTATAGGGGTAAGGGGACAGGGATACTGGAGTGATGGAGGTAGATATGTATAGGGGTAAGGGGATACTGGAGTGATGGAGGTAGATATGTATAGGGGTAAGGGGACAGGGATACTGGAGTGATGGAGGTAGATATGTATAGGGGTAAGGGGACAGGGATACTGGAGTGATGGAGGTAGATATGTATAGGGGTAAGGGGACAGGGATACTGGAGTGATGGAGGTAGATATGTATAGGGGTAAGGGGACAGGGATACTGGAGTGATGGAGGTAGATATGTATAGGGAGTAAGGGGACAGGGATACTGGAGTGATGGAGGTAGATATGTATAGGGGTAAGGGGACAGGGATACTGGAGTGATGGAGGTAGATATGTATAGGGGTAAGGGGACAGGGATACTGGAGTGATGGAGGTAGATATGTATAGGGGTAAGGGGACAGGGATACTGGAGTGATGGAGGTAGATATGTATAGGGGTAAGGGGACAGGGATACTGGAGTGATGGAGGTAGATATGTATAGGGGTAAGGGGACAGGGATACTGGAGTGATGGAGGTAGATATGTATAGGGGTAAGGGGACAGGGATACTGGAGTGATGGAGGTAGATATGTATAGGGGTAGGGCATACAATTAACTCCTACCACCCACCAAACGTGGGTATATTTAGATATCGGTGGGTATGAATTTGCAGGGCTCTACAGTGAAGAGCATTACATTCACTAATCAAAAATAGTCAAAAGCCAAGTATGAGCACATGTGCGAGTCGGGGATTAGAAATATTCTGCAGTAGCTTGTTTTCAAAGTATTTCTGCTGTTTTGTTTCATAGCTGCTAATGGCACAACAACAACAATACTCATCCTATATCCCACCTGTTTCATAGCTGCTAATGACACAACAACAACAATACTCATCCTATATCCCACCTGTTTCATAGCTGCTAATGACACAACAACAACAATACTCATCCTATATCCCACCTGTTTCATAGCTGCTAATGACACAACAACAACAATACTAATCCTATATCCCACCTGGTGCAGCAACACTGCCTGGCAGGGTGAAGGTTTGGCACAGTGTCTTGTGTTATATAGATGGATTTCAGAATTAACCTGGAAGAATCCATTGAAGGGGTTAGGTAAACTGTCTGGGAGGTGTTAGTATTTGTAGATGAAAGTGCATAATTGGCGTACATTAACGTCGTAAATAGACAAGATATTGAGTTGGTACTCAGCAGACCTGAAATTTGCTCAGTGATGAAAAAAATTAAAGGGAACATTGGTTGGGGGCGGTATGCAAATTGGAGTGGGTCTAGGGAAGGGGTCTCAAACAGGGCAGATGAGTCGAAGTCAAACATTTAAAGGTAAGTAACTACAGATCTGATGTTCAAAAGTTCTTGTCGGTTGTAAGAAATTACAGCGGAAACAATTCATGGAGAAAAAAAAATTACGACAAAAGAATCACAAAACAGCAAAGTTGGGTCGGAGCCTGTAAAATAGCAGCTATCCAGTACCCCGTTATAGCAACGCCCCCACTGGAGTGTTTCAACCAACCAAACACATGGATTTTCAAATCAAATCAAATGTTATTGGCCACATGCGCCGAATACAACAGGTGTAGACATTACAGTGAAATGCTTACTTATAAGCCCTTAACCAACAGTGCAGTTTTTTTATTTTTATAAGACAAGTCAAATAAAACAACAACAAAAAAGTGTTGAGAGAGAAAAAATAAAATAACATTAGGGAGGCTATATATACAGGGGGGTACCGGTGCAGAGTCAATGTGCGGGGGCACCGGCTAGTTGACGTAGTTGAGGTAATATGTACATGTGGGTAGAGTTAAAGTGAATAAATTACAAATAACACGGGAAAACACACATAATAGTACAACTGGTTAGAGGGTTCCCTTCATTTAGTTTAGTGTGTCTACCATAGAAATAAAATGAATAGATCCTCTTTCTATGTTGTCTTCCTACCTTAGGCCCTCTATCCGGTTTATCCAGAGACTGGGATTCTTAAGGAAAAAGAAACATCCACATTTAAAAACTCTGAATAGACTACCGGTACTTCTTCAGTGTCTTATCAACCCCAATACATAACACAGCATTGAACTGCCTAGCGTAACAAATGGCTTTTTCAAAAAGTGATGTATATGAAACCCCACATCTTTAAGGAATACCTGGGATAGGATAAAGTAATCCTTCTACCCCCCCCCCCACCTAAAAAAAAATATATATATATATATAAAAAAAAATAATTGTAAAGTGGTTATCCCACTGGTTATAGGGTGAATGCACCAATTTCTAAGTGGCTCTGGATAAGAGCGTCTGCTAAATGACGTCAATGTAAATGTAAACTAGTAACTACAGGACAATAACTGAAAAGGGGAAAAGTACCTTGATTTTGCACTGCTAGGAGATTTTGTGTGATCATAGCGAAGAGGACTCTGAAAGAGCAAAACACACAAGGCTAACATTAGCATACTGAAACAGTTTCCGTTTCAGCCATCTCAAATTTGTTTAGCAAAAAGAAGCCTGCTCATCAACTTCAGTAACTTCTTTTTGAAACATCAGTACACATCTGAGCCAACACATGCCACAGGTGACAGCATATTAAGTGGCTGTATTAGAGGGCCAGAGAGCCTGTATTAAAGGCTGTGTAGAGGGGATGTATTAGAGGCTGTGTAGAGGGGATGTATTAGAGGGGATGCATTACAGGCTGTGTAGAGGGGATGTATTAGAGGCTGTGTAGAGGGGATGTATTAGAGGCTGTGTAGAGGGGATGTATTAGAGGATGTATTAAAGGCTGTGTAGAGGGGATGTATTAGAGGCTGTGTAGAGGGGATGTATTAGAGGCTGTGTAGAGGGGATGTATTAGAGGCTGTGTAGAGGGGATGTATTAGAGGCTGTGTAGAGGGGATGTATTAGAGGCTGTGTAGAGGGGATGTATTAGAGGACCAGAGAGCCTGCATTACAGGCTGTGTAGAGGGGATGTATTAGAGGCTGTGTAGAGGGGATGTATTACAGGCTGTGTAGAGGGGATGTATTAGAGGCTGTGTAGAGGGGATGTATTAGAGGATGTGTAGAGGGGATGTATTAGAGGATGTATTAAAGGATGTGTAGAGGGGATGTATTAGAGGCTGTGTAGAGGGGATGTATTAGAGAGCCAGAGAGCCTGTGATGTATTAGAGGCTGTGTAGAGGGGATGTATTAGAGGCTGTGTAGAGGGGATGTATTAGAGGCTGTGTAGAGGGGATGTATTAGAGGCTGTGTAGAGGGGATGTATTAGAGGCTGTGTAGAGGGGATGTATTAGAGGCTGTGTAGAGGGGATGTATTAGAGGGCCAGAGAGCCTGTGATGTATTAGAGGCTGTGTAGAGGGGATGTATTAGAGGCTGTGTAGAGGGGATGTATTAGAGGATGTATTAAAGGCTGTGTAGAGGGGATGTATTAGAGGCTGTGTAGAGGGGATGTATTAGAGGATGTATTAAAGGCTGTGTAGAGGGGATGTATTAGAGGCTGTGTAGAGGGGATGTATTAGAGGGCCAGAGAGCCTGCATTAGAGGGCCAGAGAGCCTGTATTACAGGCTGTGTAGAGGGGATGCATTAGAGGCTGTGTAGAGGGGATGTATTAGAGGGCCAGAGAGCCTGCATTAGACGGCCAGAGAGCCTGTATTACAGGCTGTGTAGAGGGGATGCATTAGAGGCTGTGTAGAGGGGATGTATTAGAGGATGTATTAAAGGCTGTGTAGAGGGGATGTATTAGAGGCTGTGTAGAGGGGATGTATTAGAGGGCCAGAGAGCCTGCATTAGACGGCCAGAGAGCCTGTATTACAGGCTGTGTAGAGGGGATGCATTAGAGGCTGTGTAGAGGGGATGTATTAGAGGATGTATTAAAGGCTGTGTAGAGGGGATGTATTAGAGGCTGTGTAGAGGGGATGTATTAGAGGGCCAGAGAGCCTGCATTAGAGGGCCAGAGAGCCTGCATTACAGGCTGTGTAGAGGGGATGTATTAGAGGCTGTGTAGAGGGGATGTATTAGAGGCTGTATTAGAGGGACTGTATTAGAGGCTGTGTAGAGGGGATGTATTAGAGGCTGTGTAGAGGGGATGTATTAGAGGATGTATTAGAGGGACTGTATTAGAGGCTGTGTAGAGGGGATGTATTAGAGGCTGTGTAGAGGGGATGTATTACAGGCTGTGTAGAGGGGATGTATTAGAGGACCAGAGAGCCTGCATTACAGGCTGTATAGAGGGGATGTATTAGAGGACCAGAGAGCCTGCATTACAGGCTGTGTAGAGGGGATGTATTAGAGGCTGTGTAGAGGGGATGTATTAGAGGCTGTCTAGAGGGGATGTATTAGAGGCTGTATTAGAGGGACTGTATTAGAGGCTGTATTAGAGGGGATGTATTAGAGGCTGTGTAGAGGGGATGTATTAGAGGCTGTGTAGAGGGGATGTATTAGAGGCTGTGTAGAGGGGATGTATTAGAGGATGTATAGAGGGGATGTATTAGAGGCTGTGTAGAGGGGATGTATTCGAGGCTGTGTAGAGGGGATGTATTAGAGGCTGTATTAGAGGGGATGTATTAGAGGCTGTATTAGAGGATGTATTAGAGGCTGTGTAGAGGGGATGTATTAGAGGCTGTGTAGAGGGGATGTATTAGAGGCTGTGTAGAGGGGATGTATTAGAGGCTGTGTAGAGGGGATGTATTAGAGGCTGTGTAGAGGGGATGTATTAGAGGCTGTATTAGAGGCTGTGTAGAGGGGCTGTATTAGAGGCTGTGTAGAGGGGATGTATTAGAGGCTGTGTACATTTACATTTTAGTCATTTAGCAGACGCTCTTATCCAGAGCGACTTACAGAGAGCCTGTCTTAGATTATGTGTGTGTTGGGGGTGGGGGTAAACAGGGTGGGGGTAAACAGGGTGGGGGTGTGTTGGGGGTGGGGGTAAACAGGGTGGGGGTAAACAGGGTGGGGGTAAACAGGGTGGGGGTGTGTTGGGGGTGGGGGTAAACAGGGTGGGGGTAAACAGGGTGGGGGTAAACAGGGTGGGGGTGTGTTGGGGTGGGGGTAAACAGGGTGGGGGTAAACAGGGTGGGGGTAAACAGGGTGTGTGTGTTGGGGGTGGGGGTAAACAGGGTGGGGGTAAACAGGGTGGGGGTAAACAGGGTGGGGGTAAACAGGGTGTGTGTGTGTTGGGGTGGGGGTAAACAGGGTGGGGGTAAACAGGGTGGGGGTGTGTTGGGGTGGGGGTTTATCGTCCGCCCCAAGCTGTGTGTGTGTTATTGTGAGAGTGTCTGTGTGTGTGTTATTGTGAGAGTGTCTGTGTGTGTGTTATTGTGAGAGTGTCTGTGTGTGTGTGTTATTGTGAGAGTGTCTGTGTGTGTGTTATTGTGAGAGTGTCTGTGTGTGTGTGTTATTGTGAGAGTGTCTGTGTGTGTGTTATTGTGAGAGTGTCTGTGTGTGTGTTATTGTGAGAGTGTCTGTGTGTGTGTTATTGTGAGAGTGTCTGTGTGTGTGTTATTGTGAGAGTGTCTGTGTGTGTGTTATTGTGAGAGTGTCTGTGTGTGTGTTATTGTGAGAGTGTCTGTGTGTGTGTTATTGTGAGAGTGTCTGTGTGTGTGTTATTGTGAGAGTGTCTGTGTGTGTGTTATTGTGAGAGTGTCTGTGTGTGTGTGTGTGTTTATTGTGAGAGTGTCTGTGTGTGTGTTATTGTGAGAGTGTCTGTGTGTGTGTTATTGTGAGAGTGTCTGTGTGTGTGTTATTGTGAGAGTGTCTGTGTGTGTGTTATTGTGAGAGTGTCTGTGTGTGTGTGTGTGTTATTGTGAGAGTGTCTGTGTGTGTGTTATTGTGAGAGTGTCTGTGTGTGTGTTATTGTGAGAGTGTCTGTGTGTGTGTTATTGTGAGAGTGTCTGTGTGTGTGTTATTGTGAGAGTGTCTGTGTGTGTGTTATTGTGAGAGTGTCTGTGTGTGTGTTATTGTGAGAGTGTCTGTGTGTGTGTTATTGTGAGAGTGTCTGTGTGTGTGTTATTGTGAGAGTGTCTGTGTGTGTGTTATTGTGAGAGTGTCTGTGTGTGGCTCTTTGATGGAGAAGCTGTCCACTCCCTGCAGTGTGTCCCCTCACCGTGGCTCTTTAACAGAGAAGCTGTCCACTCCCAGTACAGCCCCCAGTGGGTCGTCAGCACAGTGCACTAGGTGTTGCTGCTTCATGTCATAAAGCTGCTTCTTCATGATGTACTGCCCCAGGTAGAATATCACCTGACAATAGACAGCACAGGGGTCACAGGTCAACACCACAGCATAACACACAAGAGGAGAGAGAGCGTAACAGGGGTGCTGCCAGAGGTCAAGAGGAGAGAGAGCGTAACAGGGGTGCTGCCAGAGGTCAAGAGGAGAGAGAGCGTAACAGGGGTGCTGCCAGAGGTCAAGAGGAGAGAGAGCGTAACAGGGGTGCTGCCAGAGGTCAAGAGGAGAGAG
>NW_025540041.1:0-10252 GCF_020615455.1 Coregonus clupeaformis | reverse complement strand
CGGGAGTCCCATAGGCCCAGCGTCGTCCGGGTTAGGGGAGGGTTTACTTGGCTCATCTGCAGGCTGACTTCGGTCGTCAGTTGTGCTTTCTCCAACACATTGGTGCAGCTGGCTTCCGGGTTAATCGGGCGGGTGTTAAGAAGCCCGGTTTGGCGGGTCAAGTTTCGGAGGACGCATGACTCGACCTTCACCTCTCCCAAGCCCGTACAGCGATGACACGAGATGGTAATTGGAAATCACGAAATTGGGGAGAAAAAGGAGGTTAAAAAAATAACTTACATTTGCCTCCACCCTATGACAAAATGTGTAGAATTACAGGAAATTAGCTGTGAAACTGCTAATTTTTTCTTTACATGGCAAAATGAGTAGAATTGCATGAAATGAGTTATAAAATTGCTAAATCTTCTCTCCGCTCCATGGAAACATTTGTAGAATTGCAGCAAACTTGCTTTAAAACGGCAACATTTTCTCTACACCCCATGGCAAAATGTGCAGAATGGCAGGAAAGGAACTTTAAAACAAATTCTCTCTTTGCTGTCACAAGGTGCTACTAGGGGGCTACTAAAATGTTTTGCTCGCAAGGTGGGGGGATAAATGTGGGTACCCAGACCCACAGCGGCCCCTCATGATTAGTTTTTTTGTGGCCCCCACCTCATCAAAGTTGCCTATCCCTGGACTAAACCATTGGTCTAAAATGGCTAGCTGATAGCTTTTATCATAGGCCAACCTGGCCAAATTAGCCACGATGCTGAGTACGGCCAGTTGAGCAGATAATTATATCTGGTAACAATAACGAATCAACCTATCAGAGACCTTAAACAGTAGAGCCACCATCCAATTGCATTTGTTCAACAGGTCAATTTGGCAAGCAGAGGCAGATTGTTAAACCATCCAAATGCTTGGTTTAATTTGTTACCCATGGTCTAAGTGGAGTGTGCCAATATTTATTTTTGCATGATGCTTCCTTGACTAGGACACTGACGTCATACAACATTCATAAGGGTTTTCACATATGACCAAATTAGACATTTTTGCTCTTCCATTTAACAAACATCCATGTACTTTGACTGAAAAAATTATATTACATAATAACATGTAACTTTATTCATACGTTGTAAAAGTCAAAAGGTGATGACTCGTGATATCAAATAGCATTAATTGACCCACTACTGCTAGTAGTGTGATCCACTTATGTGATCATTTATGTGATCTACTACACAGTGTCGGCAATATGGTGGCTATTAGTTCTAATCCCATTCGGGGCAAGATTATATACAGTGGGGAGAACAAGTATTTGATACACTGCCGATTTTGCAGGTTTTCTTACTTACAAAGCATGTAGAGGTCTGTAATTTTTATCATAGGTACACTTCAACTGTGAGAGACAGAATCTAAAAAAAAAAAAATCCAGAAAATCACATTGTATGATTTTTAAGTAATTAATTTGCATTATATTGCATGACATAAGTATTTGATACATCAGAAAAGCAGAACTTAATATTTGGTACAGAAACCTTTGTTTGCAATTACAGAGATCATACGTTTCCTGTAGGTCTTGACCAGATTTGCACACACTGCAGCAGGGATTTTGGCCCACTCCTCCATACAGACCTTCAGGTTTCGGGGCTGTCGCTGGGCAATACAGACTTTCAGCTCCCTCCAAAGATTTTCTATTGGGTTCAGGTCTGGAGACTGGCTAGGCCACTCCAGGACCTTGAGATGCTTCTTACGGAGCCACTCCTTAGTTGCCCTGGCTGTGTGTTTCGGGTCGTTGTCATGCTGGAAGACCAAGCCACGACCCATCTTCAATACTCTTACTGAGGGAAGGAGGTTGTTGGCCAAGATCTCGCGATACATGGCCCCATCCATCCTCCCCTCAATACGGTGCAGTCGTCCTGTCCCCTTTGCAGGAAAGCATCCCCAAAGAGTGATGTTTCCACCTCCATGCTTCACGGTTGGGATGGTGTTCTTGGGGTTGTACTCATCCTTCTTCTTCCTCCAAACACGGCGAGTGGAGTTTAGACCAAAAAGCTCTATTTCTGTCTCATCTGACCACATGACCTTCTCCCATTCCTCCTCTGGATCATCCAGATGGTCATTGGCAAACTTCAGACGGGCCTGGACATGCGCTGGCTTGAGCAGGGGGACCTTGCGTGTGCTGCAGGATTTTAATCCATGACGGCGTAGTGTGTTACTAATGGTTTTCTTTGAGACTGTGGTCCCAGCTCTCTTCAGGTCATTGACCAGGTCCTGCCGTGTAGTTCTGGGCTGATCCCTCACCTTCCTCATGATCATTGATGCCCCACAAGGTGAGATCTTGCATGGAGCCCCAGACCGAGGGTGATTGACCGTCATCTTGAACTTCTTTCATTTTCTAATAATTGCACCAACAGTTGTTGCCTTCTCACCAAGCTTCTTGCCTATTGTCCTGTAGCCCATCCCAGCCTTGTGCAGGTCTACAATTTTATCCCTGATGTCCTTACACAGCTCTCTGGTCTTGGCCATTGTGGAGAGGTTGGAGTCTGTTTGATTGAGTGTGTGGACAGGTGTCTTTTATACAGGTAACGAGTTCAAACAGGTGCAGTTAATACAGGTAATGAGTGGAGAACAGGAGGGCTTCTTAAAGAAAAACTAACAGGTCTGTGAGAGCTGGAATTCTTACTGGTTGGTAGGTGATCAAATACTTATGTCATGCAATAAAATGCAAATTAATTACTTAAAAATCATACAATGTGATTTTCTGGATTTTTGTTTTAGATTCCGTCTCTCACAGTTGAAGTGTACCTATGATCAAAAGTACAGACCTCTACATGCTTTGTAAGTAGGAAAACCTGCAAAATCGGCAGTGTATCAAATACTTGTTCTCCCCACTGTATACACTACCAGTCAAAAGTTTGGACACACTTACTCATTCAAGGGTTTTTCTTTATTTTTACTATTTTTTACATTGTAGAATAATAGTGAAGACATCAAAACTATGAAATAAGACATATGGAATCATGTAGTAACCAAAAAAGTGTTAAACAAATCAAAATATATTTTATATTTGAGATTATTTAAATAGCCACCCTTTGACAGCTTTGCACACTCTTGGCATTCTCTCAATCACCTGGAATGCATTTCAATTAACAGATGTGCCTTCTTAAAGGTACATTTGTGGAATTTCTTTCCTTCTTAATGCGTTGTTGTGACAAGGTAGGGGGGGTATACAGAAGATAGCCCTATTTGGTAAAAGACCAAGTCCATATTAGGGCAAGAACAGCTCAAATAAGCAAAGAGAAATGACAGTCCATCATTACTTTAAGACATGAAGGTCAGTCAATACTGAACATTTCAAGAACTTTTAAAGTTTCTTCAAGTGCAGTTGCAAAAAACATAAAGCGCTATGATGAATAGAAGACCCAGAGTTACCTCTGCTGGAGAGGATATGTTTATTAGAGTTACCAGTGTTTAAGTCACAGACACATCTCAACACCAACTGTTCAGACTGAGTGAATAAGGCCTTCATGGTCTAATTGCTGCAAAGAAACCACTACTAAAGGACACCAATAAGAAGAAGAGACCTGCTTAGGCCAAGAAACACGAGCAATGGACATTAGACCTGTGGACATTTGTCCTTTGGTCTGTAGTCCAAATTTGAGATTTTTGGTTCCAACCGCCGTGTCTTTGTGAGACGTGGTGTGGGTGAATGGATGATCTCCGCATGTGTAGTTCCCACTGTAAAGCATGGAGGAGGAGGTGTTATGCTGTGGGGGTGCTTTGCTGGTGACACTGTCTGTGATTTATTTAGAATTCAAGGCACACTTAACCTGCATGGCTACCACAGCATTCTGCAGTGATACGCCATCCCATCTGGTTTGGGCTTAGTGGGACTATCATTTGTTTTTCAACAGGACAATGACCCAACACACCTCCAGGCTGTGTAAAGGCTATTTTACCAAGAAGGAGGGTGATGGAGTGCTGCATCAGATGACCTGGCCTCCACAATCCCCCGACCTCAACCCAATTGAGATGGTTTGGGATGAGTCGGATGCCAGAGTGAAGGAAAAGCAAACAACAAACTTTGAATTCTTTGCTTGGGAGCTGAACATGCTCAAGCAGCTGCACAGGGTAGCAGCTCTTGCACTCACTGTCATTGAAATCTTGACTTGCGCGGTTTGGGGTGGAGGCTCCGGATGAGGCTCATCAGATGAGTCTGCCACACAGATCAATGATCATTCCAAACGCTCCAGGTCTAATGACTGGTCTCCTAATAAACGCCATCGCTTATCCTCGACTGGGCATCAATCTTCACGTACTGAGATGTTCAAGGAGATTTAAGTCACTGGACATTCGTATGGCAACAGAGATAATATAGTAGACGGTTGCTGTCAAAAAGTCCTGTGTCCAGGACTTTTTTTATGACGTTTTAAGGACATCCTGTCCGGATGTTCTCATGCTATTTACATTGAGGGAAAAAAGTATTTGATCCCCTGCTGATTTTGTACGTTTGCCCACTGACAAAGACATGATCAGTCTATAATTTTAATGGTAGGTTTATTTGAACAGTGAGAGACAGAATAACAACAAAAATATCCAGAAACACGCATGTCAAAAATGTTATGAATTGATTTGCATTTTAATGAGGGAAATAAGTATTTGACCCCTCTGCAAAACATGAATTAGTACTTGGTGGCAAAACCCTTGTTGGCAATCAGAGGTCAGATGTTTCTTGTAGTTGGCCACCAGGTTTGCACACATCTGAGGAGGGATTTTGTCCCACTCCTCTTTGCAGATCTTCTCCAAGTCATTAAGGTTTCCAAGGCTGACATTTGGCACCTCGAACCTTCAGCTCCCTCCACAGATTTTTTATGGGATTATGGTTTGGAGACTGGCTAGGCCACTCAAGGACCTTAATGTACTTCTTCTTGAGCCACTCCTTGTCTGTGTGTTTTGGGTCATTGTCATGCTGGATTACCCATCCACGACCCATTTTCAATGCCCTGGCTGAGGGAAGGAGGTTCTCACCCAAGATTTGACGGTACATGGCCCCGTCCATCGTCCCTTTGATGCGGTGAAATTGTCCTGTCCCCTTAGCAGAAAAACACCCCCAAAGCATAATGTTTCCACCTCCATGTTTGACGGTGGGGATGGTGTTCTTGGGGTCATAGGCAGCATTCCTCCTCCTCCAAACACGGCGAGTTGAGTTGACGCCAAAGAGCTCCATTTTGGTCTCATCTGACCACAACACTTTCACCCAGTTCTCCTCTAAATCATTCAGATGTTCATTGGCAAACTTCAGACGGCCCTGTATATGTGCTTTCTTGAGCAGGGGGACCTTGTGGGCGCTGCAGGATTTCAGTCCTTCACGGCGTAGTGTGTTACCAATTGTTTTATTGGTGCCTATGGTCCCAGCTGCCTTGAAATCATTGACAAGATCCTCCCATGTAGTTCTGGGCTGATTCCTCACCGTTCTCATGATCATTGCAACTCCACGAGGTGAGATCTTGCATGGAGCCCCAGGCCGAGGAGGATTGACAGTTATTTTGTGTTTCTTCCATTTGCGAATAATCGCACCAACTGCTGTCACCTTCTCACCAAGCTGCTTGGCGATGGTCTTGTAGCCCATTCCAGCCTTGTGTAGGTCTACAATCTTGTCCCTGACATCCTTGGAGAGCTCTTTGGTCTTGGCCATGGTGGAGAGTTTGGAATCTGATTGATTGATTGCTTCTGTGGACAGGTGTCTTTTACACAGGTAACAAACTGAGATTAGGAACACTCCCTTTAAGAGTGTGTTCCTAATCTCAGCTCGTTACTTGTATAAAAGACACCTGGGAGCCAGAAATCTTTGATTGAGAGGGGGTCATACTTATTTCCCTCATTAAAATGCAAATCAATTTATAACATTTTTGACATGCGTTTTTCTAGATTTTTTTGTTGTTATTCTGTCTCTCACTGTTCAAATAAACCTACCATTAAAATGATAGACTGATCATTTCTTTGTCAGTGGGAAAACGTACAAAATCAGCAGGGGATCAAATACGTTTTTCCCTCACTGTAGGTCGGAGTCATTAAAAGTTGTATTTCAACCACTCCACAAATTTCTTGTTAACAAACTATAGTTTTGGCAAGTTGGTTAGGAAATCTACTTTGTGCATGACAAGTACATTTTCCAACAATTGTTTACAGACAGTTTATTTCACTTATAATTCACTGTATCACAATTCCAGTGGGTCAGAAGTTTACATATACTAAGTTGACTGTGCCTTTAAACAGCTTGGAAAATTCCAGAAAATGCTGTCATGGCTTTAGACGCTTCTGATAGGCTAATTGACATCATTTGAGTTAATTGGAGGTGTACCTGTGGATGTATTTCAAGGCCTACCTTCAAACTCAGTGCCTCTTTGCTTGACATCATGGGAAAATCAAAAGAAAATCAGCCAAGACCTCAGAAAAAATTTGTAGACCTCCACAAGTCTGGTTCATCCTTAGGAGCAATTTCCAAACGCCTGAAGGTACCACGTTCATCTGCACAAACAACAGTACGCAAGTATAAACACCATGGGACCACGCAGCCGTCATACCGCTCAGGAAGGAGACGCGTTCTGTCTCCTAGAGATGAACGTACTTTGGTGCAAAAAGTGCAAATCAATCCCAGAACAACAGCAAAGGACCTTGTGAAGATGCTGGAGGAAACAGGTACAAAAGTATCTATATACACAGTAAAACAAGTCCTATAATCGCCATAACCTGAAAGGCTGTCCAGCAAGGAAGAAGCCGCTGCTCCAAAACCACCATTAAAAAAGCCAGACTATGGTTTGCAACTGCACACGGGGACAAAGATCGTACTTTTTTGAGAAATGTCCTCTGGTCTGATGAAACAAAAATAGAACTGTTTGGCCATAATGACCATCGTTATGTTTGGAGGAAAAAGGGGAACGCTTGCAAGCCGAAGAACACTATCCCAACCGTGAAGCACGGGGGTGGCAGCATCATGCTGTGGGGGTGCTTTGCTGCAGAAGGGACTGGTGCACTTCACAAAATAGATGGCATCATGAGGAAGGAAAATTATGTGGATATATTGAAGCAACATCTCAAGACATCAGTCAGGAAGTTAAAGCTTGGTTGCAAATGGGTCTTCCAAATGGACAATGACCCCAAGCATACTTCCAAAGTTGTGGCAAAATGGCTTAAGGACAACAAAGTCAAGGTATTGGAGTGGCCATCACAAAGCCCTGACCTCAATCCTATAGAAAATTAGTGGGCAGAACTGAAAAAGCGTGTGCGAGCAAGGAGGCCTACAAACCTGACTCAGTTACACCAGCTCTGTCAGGAGGAATGGGCCAAATTTCACCCAATTTATTGTGGGAAGCTTGTGGAAGGCTACCCAAAACATTTGACCCAAGTTAAACAATTTAAAGGCAATGCTACCAAATACTAATTGAGTGTATGTACATTTCTGACCCACTGGGAATGTGATGAAAGAAGTAAAAGCTGAAATAAATCATTCTCTCTACTATTATTCGGACAATTCACATTCTTAAAATAAAGTGGTGATCCTAACTGACCTACGACAGGGAATTTTTATTAGGATTAAATGTCAGGAATTGTGAAAAACTGAGTTTAAATGTATTTGGCGAAGGTGTATGTAAACTTTCGACCATAACTGTATATTAGTCTTAAATAATATATATCTATATACAAACATCACATTGAATATTCAACTCACCTTCAAAAAGCTCCATGATGAGGAGGGGGGAGGGAGGGAGGGAGGGGGGAGGGGGAGAGGGTGGGGGAGGAGGGGGAGGGAGGGAGGGAGGGAGGGAGGGAGGGAGGGAGGGATAATATAACTTACAGAGGTAGTAGTCATCTTTGGGCTCCTCCCCCTCTGTGATTCTTGGTCAGTCGCTCAGGTTTCTGCGGCGTGTGTATTTATACAGTGCATTCGGAAAGTATTCAGACCCGTTAACTTTTTCCACATTTTGTAACGTTACAGCCTTATTCCAAAATGGATGAAATTGTTTTTTTCCCCTCATCAATCTACACACAATACCCCATAATGACAAAGTAAAAACAGGTTTTTAGAAATGTCAGCAAATTTACTAAAAATAAAAAACTGAAATATGACATTTACATAAGTACTTTCCGAATGCACTGTATATCTCTCTTATACAGTATGGTATGGGCAGGCATAAACTAAGGACAACGAACACAAATGCATTTTATTGATGGCAATTTGAAAGCACAGAGATACCGTGACGAGAACCAAAGGCCCATTGTCGTGCAATTCATCTGCCGCAATCACCTCATGTTTCAGCATGATAATGCACAGCCCCCATGTCACAAGGATCTGTACATAATTCATGGAAGCTGAAAATGTCCCAGTTCTTCCATTGCCTGCATACTCACCAGACATGTCACCCATTGAGCATGTTTGGGATGCTCTGGATCGAGGTGCAGGACAGCGTGTTCCAGTTCCTGCCAATATCCAGCAACTTCACACAGCCCATTGGAGTGGGACAACCTTCCACAGGCCACAATCAACAGCCTGATCAACTCTATGCGAAAGGAGATGTATCGCACTGCATGAGGCAAATAGTGGTCACACCAGATACTGACCGGTTTTCTGATCCATGCCCCAACTTTTTTTTTTTTTTTGTGACCAACAGATCCATATCTGTATACACAGTCATGTAAAATCCATAGATTAGAGCCTAATGAATTCATTTCAATTGACCGATTCCCTTATATGAACTGTAACTCGCCTGGGGCGGCAGGTAGCTTAGTGGGTAAGAGCGTTGTGCCAGTAACTGAAAGGTCGCTGGTTCTAATCCCCGAGCCGACTAGGTGAAAAATCTGTCGATGTGCCCTTAAGCAAGGCACTTAACCCTAATTGCTCCTGTAAGTCGCTCTGGATAAGAGCGTCTGCTAAATGACTAAAATGTAATGTAAATGTAACTCATTAAAATATTTGAAATTGTTGCGTGATGCTTATTTTTGATCAGTATATGTTTGTTTTCGCCTCTGAATTTACGAACGCACCCAGAGCACACTGACACAATGGAGGCAATTTACGAACGCACCCAGAATTTCGGCCACGCCGCCATTAAACATCAAAGAAGAAGAACATCAAGTGTCACGCTGTCAGGTGAAGGTGTCAACTAAAAAGGTTCGGTCGAGTTGAGCTCCAGCCAGTGAGTCTCATCAGTCACCGTAATGCCGCAGCAGCCCAGTCCTGTGTGGCTTCCCACCGACCTCAATGTCACCAAAAGATGTCTCATGTACAAACTGCTCATCTTGGAGAACGCCAGGACAACACTGGACAAACAACTAAGACGTTTCACCGAAAAGGTAATTGGGTAAATACAGCTAGTTAAATAGCTAGCTAGTCCCAACAATTCAATTGTAGCTTCATCGCTATACCACATGGCAAGGCATGATCTAGCTAGCTAGCTGGCTATGCTAACGCTAGCTGGAAACTTGTGAATGCAGAGTTGGGGCCTCACGTTACCTAGTTAGCTAAACGCTAGATTGAGCCAAAGATACTGGTAAATTTCCCCCTTTTGTCTGTGATTGAACATTCAATCATGACTTACTCATTGCACGATAACTAGCTAGCAAGGTAATGAATATGGTAGTTGGTTTAGTGAACTTTAGGCAGTGTTGGGGAGTAGTGAACTAGCTGGGTGTACGGATCTCGTCGTAGGATACTCGTGATTGGAAACACGGTAGTGCCCGTTAACTGCCGGTAAAGCCGATACCTCAAGTGCGTTTACTGGGCTATCACTCAAGCACATCATTATGTTCCTTCACTCATTCGCATTGTTCAAAGGTAAACGACCCCGGACAGATGAAAATGCACGATTTAGTCCTATTCAATTATCAACTAAATAGGCAATTAAATAGCCAAATGCATGGTTGGCTACTACTGTCATAATTGATTCCAGACAGATTTAGATGAAGGTAGTCTAATTCGTTTAGTAGCTGTAATCAGCCAGCACTCACCTGCTTCTCTCCGTTTATTCTCCCTCAGTTTAAAATATATATAATTTAGCGATGGTGGGGATGCAGACCGAGACCCTGATGAGTCTTCTGTTAGATTTGTTACATTGGAGCAGCGAGCAATGTTGTATCATTTAATCGCCTGTTATAACCAAGAGCACAGACCGGTCTGAGTAGACGTTGCAAGTTCACTGTCATGTCACAGAGAGGGAAAATGGACCACCAGTTCGAGACAGACATGCTTGTATCTTTACAGCAAAGAAAACGTATT